>NW_020449952.1:78921-208452 GCF_003343035.1 Apteryx rowi
CTTTCCTCATAAGAGAGATGTTCCAATCCCCTAATCATCTTAGTAGCCCTTCGCTGGACTTGCTCCAGTAGTGCCACATCCCTCTTGTACTGGGGAGCCCAGAACTGAATGCAGTACTCCAGATGGGGCCTCACCAGGGCTGAGTAGATAGTTGTTAATAGCCTTCTTTTCACTGTCATCCTAATAAAGAGCCAAAATGAATTATATTAGAGAATGACACTGGAAAAGAAAGAAAAAAAAAAAAGAATAGGACATACAAGTTCCTCTTTGTATATTTGTGGATACCATTTTTTCAAGTCAGTAATCAGCTGGATGTCAGGCTTACTTTCCATTCTATTTTATCAGGTACTTCCCCCCCCCCCCCTTTYTTTCTTTCAAGAAAAAGCAATTGGGACAGCAATGCCTCCTGAAGAGCTTAGTGCAAGTGACATTCAGAAGTGCTGTTTGTGGTATTTTATGGTAAAGGAATAAACATTTTTGTTCATCCACTGTTGTCATCCTTTTTATTTGTCTTATGCATTCACGTCTAAGTTTTCTTCTACATCTGGACACCATGCACTACATTATAAGTAAGGATAGTTGGCAAAAAAATAGAATTTCCATCCCGTGTGGTGGTTTGACTTTTGGGAATGTTGTCCTCCTCACAGAATGGGGCTAAAAATAGAGATTTTCTATGAAACAGATATTTGGAAATATTCTGATTTCTATTATGACAAGCTGAGTCTAGAATTTTTCCCTTTTTTGTTGTTTGTTTAACTTGGAATGGGAAGTCTGACTGATACCATGTTCAGTTAAACTAATTTGAGAAAGCTAGCGGTAAGGGTGAGAAAGAAGGTTTGATATGCATGTCTATTATGAGCTAGTCAGCGAGCTTCCCTCTGCTGTCAGGAAAGAGAGAAGGAGAGAGAAAGAGAGAAACAGAAAGACAATGTGCACATGGCACCTCCAGGGTGGCCCCTACTGTGGCAATTACGTTAGAGTGAGCTGAAGGTGCCCCTGTCTCTGGCTTGAACATAAAGGGAGCTTAGCTGACTGTCTTAGACTAAATGCCTGATTTTTCAGATGGCTAAGCATGACAGACATTGCCTGTTAAACAAGTAACTCCCTGGATGAGGCTAGAGAAAGGAGTAGATGAAGTCACACTGTGCTTGAGAAGGAAATATTCCACTCTTTGGGAGCATTTATCATCCATGGAGAGACAGCGAAATACATCTCTCTGCAGCCACAGTGATGGGAGACCCTGAGGCCAAGAAAAGTCTAGAAAGTGTTGGCTTATCTCCTGGGGAAGCAGTTAGAAAGGCTGGAAATGTGCTGATGTCTTGGAGTCCTGTGTTAACTAGTCTCTCTACTAATGCTTGTCTGTCACGCCAGTGCTTGTGTTACTATGTATGGTCTTCTGTAGGTCAGCAAGGCCCTGTGCCTCAAGAATGACGTTGGGGTATCTGTGGTTATAGGTTATTGATTATAAGTTATTGCTGCTCTCCCCTGGAGAGTGAAAAATGGAGGAGATATAAATGTGAGTCAGGATACGTCAAGAAATGTGGACCCTTTCAGCCTGGAACAGGACAACAGAATTTTAAGAACAAACAACCTGGAAAGTACCTGCTAGAAAGAGCACAACACCTAAAATGGATGGTGGAGATTGCAAATGGGCTTTTGTAGGCACCCTACAGCCTCTGGAATTTTTCTTCTTCCACATCATGTATGAAACAGGCTTTTCCCACACTTTGCCTGGTCATAACTAGGCAAAGACATCTAACTTCTCTGAACTTTGTGAATCGCATACACTCCATGATTGCAAAATAAAGTGAAGAAAAATGGTGAATCGTTTTATGTATAAGAAAATATATCCTATGTTGCCAGATTTCAGTTATGATGTCTGCAAAGCAGGAAAATAGGAAAAGTTGTAGGCTAGTTTTGCTCCATTTTTCCCATTGTATTAAAGTCTTTATATGGCAACATTCTTCTCAGAAACCCTCCTACACTTTGTCTCTTTAAACCTTGCTATGCCTCACTGTCTGGGTTTTCAGGAAGTTCTTCAGAGACTAACATTTAGCCATCTATGTGTGCTTTAGTATATTAAATTTCTGAGATTCTAAAAACGGCAAATAGCATACTGTCATTTCCATGCTGGTAAATAACACTCCAAGGACTCTATAGGATTCACCCATTTAGAGAGAATTAATGGAAACCTCAGGAATTTCTCCATTAGCGTTGTCTCCTGTGGTAAATTATATGAACAGAGAAGTGAAATACATCTTTACAGTGATCTCAGCCGGAAGCCCAGCTCATAGTTATCTGTTTTATTTCCCCTTTTAGTTTGCTGGCTGGCTGATTTCTTTAACCTACTGTGTATGTTTCTGTATTAGTCAACTATTCTTTTCTAGGATTAAGGCAAGAATATACCTGATAGTGATGTGCGAGATAGGTACTATCACAGGGGAAAAAAGAAGAGCACCTTTCCACTTAACAAAAAACAAACTTCAGAGGCAAAGGTGAAGTTCATGGACTGAATACTCAAAGAACATTTCCTATTGATCCATTTTTATAGGGTAGTAGTCTAAATATACAGATATAAATGTTGAGATTTGTTTTTAAATCTGTTTGTTAGAACAGAGTAGATTTGTGTTCTGGAATCACACGGTGTATTTGGCTTTTGGTACTTTTTTATTGCATTCCCCTCTATGTTTTTTATTCCTTCATATGCATACTTCTTTTTCCTCTCAATAACAAGCATACACGTAGCACTATATATAATTTTTTTTAGCACGAATCTGCTTTCTCAATGTAAGTAAAACAATGCTTCTATTTACAAATCACAGAAAAGAATAAATAATTAGATATCCCATTTTAACTGACATAATATTTTGCAATATTTTCCCCTTTTTATGTTTATAAATATATTACTATTCTACAGCTGTTCTTTAATAAATATTTTGAAAATTTCTATCTGTGTTATCCAAACTCTATCCTTCTAACTTCCAAATGTAAATGGGTTCCTAGTCATATGCCTTCGTAACTCAAAGATCTTAATTACATCACTATTTTGGGTAGTATTGGCTGGAGAAACTGGCCTATCCTAACCACAGTACTCCCTTTAACAACCTAGACTTGATCAGGCTCTGAGCTGATTTTTCATTTTATCATCATTTCTTTTTTTTTTTTAAAACAGCCTTCTAACATCTTTCCTGTGAGAGATTTTTTTTCTCTTGAATGTCATATTTATGTTCTTTTTCCCCAGCTGTCTGTTCCCTTTTGGTGTTATTTTACAGTGTGGATTTATTTTCATTGCTTCACCATTTTTTTTTCTTACTTTTTCCTGTGCCTCTACCCTATTCATGCCCTTTTCCTCTCCTTTCTGAAACTCTTTCACCTCTGTCGTCCCCTGAGACTGTCTAGTAAGTAATAAGCAGTTTATTGACAGGACATGTGATACCTTTTGACTTCTTTAAGAGCCCTTTTCTGTGTGGATTTCAGTCTAGCTTTTCTGGTGGAATCCCATCCTCAGATTCATTGGGATTATCCATTTTCTATGCTTGCAGTTGCTGTGTTTACTGTATTCTCAGGTTAGGGTAAATAAGACCTGCAACTCTAGTTCTGTAAAAACAATGACGAATGGCTAATTCAGTGATCAAACAGGCTTACATGAGAAAAATACTGTTTATTCAAATATAAAAACAATTAACAAGGCTTGGCATGCCTAGGTTCGCAGGACTCTATCTTTCACAGGGAGATTTGGAGAGGACTTAACATCTACAAGGCCCTGCCAGCTCTAGGATGTGGATGGCATAATAATGCAAAAATAGTTCAAGTTTATTTCAGAAAGAAATTTTAACAACATGCTCTTTCAGTTCCTGCGTTCCTCCTTCCCAGATAATGTTTCCAATATTTTTAGACCTTTGGCATGTCATTTCCACATCCTGGGAAAGGAGCTGCTCAGTTTGGAGGAGACTAGATGTAGAAATCTCAAAGCTAATGACTTGGAACATTGTCCTTCAAGGATTTCTCTGGACATTCTTCACTGGAATCTGTTGCTTGTGTCCCTGCTTATTTAGTTCTTCATAAATGAGAATTTTTCTTAAAAACAACAATAAACAAACATACTGGAAGGCCATTTTGTGGATGAGTCCAACATACAGCAATTTGCTGTATGTAAATACCTACAATTTGCACATGGCATCTCTATGTTCCCTGTGACATGTATTTATCTATATTTTTCCCTGTCAATTTTCAGATCATTTTCATCTCTTTTTTCAGTCCCTCTCTCTAGCTAATAATTTTCTGTTTGCAAATGTAGAAGCACTTTCTCTATCGCACCTGACTTCTCTGTTCCAGGGTCTCTCTGAACCTCCTTATGTTCTGGGGTGCTGCCAAGTGCCCTTTTCAGGCCTCACTCTTAGCAGAGAGGCAAAAGCCAGTGATGAAATGCTGTGACAAGAGAGCCTTTCTAACAGAACTAATCACCAGCTGTTGCATTACTCCACTGGGGTGTTTAAAAGGTTACCTCTGCTGGAGAGCTCAGGACCTGACCAGAAGATAGAGAAAGTAGTGAGGATTCTGTCAGAGTTATAAAGTCTCTCTGGTATGAGGAAGTAGTGCAAAGAAAAAAAATCTTTTTTCTTACATATTTTGTCTACTCCAATGACAATACTTTTTCTTACTAAATAGAATCCTGAATTCACACTAAATCACTCTATCAAGATGATGATGATAGCTGGCTCTTGCCAGCTGATGTGATAAGGAAAGACTGTAGTGAACATATCTGCAGCCAAAGAGAACATGAAATATTTCCCTTCATATGCTGTTGCTCCGTACTGAAACCATTCTGGGTTAAAGTGTTCCTAACTGCTGAAAGGATCGGTTTGATTCTACCTGTTTACCCTGAAGACATTCACAGACTCCTTCCTGTTGCTATACATATATAAAATTCTTTCTTTGTCTTTCTATTTATTTATTAATCTTGAGTGAGATTTTCTGTATTTTTAACTTTTGTCTCATTGTATTTCAAGAAATGAAACAGTAAAAAAAGAATTACTATCCAATAAGTGAAATTCTTTGAGGCGTGTTTGTCATGGGATTACATTGATGACTGCACATGTAGACATGCTACATGTAGACACTGGCAATTCCAGAAGCTAATAGAATAAGGTCCCAGTGTTACAGCTGATCTGCTCATTTGTAGCAAGTCCAGCCTATCCAAGATCTCTATAAATCCAGTGTAGGGTTGCTCATCACTTACCTAGTGCAGTAATTCCTTTGAAAATTTAGTGGCTTCACTTCCAGTGTGGCAGGGAAAAGGTTTTCACAAGAAGTCTCAGTCTCCTTCACAGTTTAAGAAAGCTGGCAGATTTTCATATACACTCTCTCCATTCCAGTTCAGCTCTTTCAACAAGAGTGGTGGGATGTGATTTTAGCTGCACTCAGTGCCCTGTGATGGTACAAAATGCAGACATTTCACAAGTGCAAAGTCTGGAAGCTATAGGAGGGGAAAAGGACAGACCAGTGAGTTTATTTAAAAACTTACCTTGAAGAGCCACAATCACTGAAACATAAGTAATTATTTCTGCTTGGGAGCTTCTCCATGTATATTCTGCTAATGGTGGTACTCAGCCTATGACCTAATTTGATAAAATGCTTGCCAGAAATCCAATAGCATAACAACTATGCACTAGTGTCGTCAAAATGAGAATGATGGTGTGTGATGATGCCTACAGAAGGTAGTCCAGCTGCCACTACTGAGTGGCTGGTGCTCTACATTTCTGTTAAAATGGTCTTCCAAGACCAGAAAGCCACTGAGGCTTCAATGGTTCAAGAACTTGCCCTCAGTAAGTTCTAATGGAATGAGGTGAGAATATCATTAGGTGGCCTACAGTAGCGTATTCGTGGTGTCATTTGGTACAGCAGGAAATTCAGTTAGGAGTCAAATGGCATAGATTTTAATCCTCCCTGTGCTTTCTTCCTGAACTCCTTCCTGACATTTTCCTGACAAAATCTTGTCAAAAGGTACAGATATGGAATAATAGTTTAGTGACCTAGTTTTCACAGCAATCTCCACCAAGTGAGAATAAATCTCTTCAGCTTTGTTAGTGAACGTTATTGTAGCTCATAAAAGGAAGTTTTGATGTACAGGTTAAAAGGAAATGCACAGGGAGGGGATAAAGGTGGATACCCAATTCTGTGGTTGTAATGCTTAGATAAAGCAAAGTCGCTTGTTGGGGGATAAGTGTACTGAGATCATTCAGGAATTTCACTTTTGTGGAATAACAGAAAAGACCTTTCTTAAATTGAAAGCTGATTAGCTGAAATGGATGTTAATACAATCCATCCATGGCCATTCCTAAGCTTTTTTTTTTTTTTTTTTTTTTAATAAGGAGAACATGGGTACTTGGAATTGTCTATTCTGGCTATGAAATATTTTCTATTTAGTACTGTAGGTTGGTTTTGTCAAATTCTTTATGCTATTAACAAAAAGGTTTAAGATTTCAGCAGACTCTCATGCACTGATGGACATTCAAAGTTCCTGCTAAAGGTCGCAAATGTCCTCAAAGAGGTAGGATTTCTCTCTGAGCTACCATATTTGTCTGTAGAAGAAATAGTATGGATGTTGAACTGAGAGTCTGATCATACTTGAGGACTGGCTCCACCATGGCAAGGGTGATGGCATGAGGATTGCTTGTGAATTTTCCAATTACTTTTTGAAGTTCTAAAAAAATAAGCAATGTATATCAGAAAAGGAGCACAGGAATTCAGGAACACTTCTGATAGGAATCCTTTTCTTTACTCCTGAGCAGAAATTCCAGTCGTTCTGCTGTCTTTCATTGTAAAATAAGAGATTAGAAAGGTAAAGGGGTGGAACTGGATCAGGTCTTCATGGCCTAAAGGTATATTGCTAGGGTACTCTAAAACTCACTGAAATGAAGCAGGTTCCCAGAAGGACAGGAAAGGAGAAGTAAAAAGAACAGGATGGTCTCTTACTATGTGCTTCCTGATAAGGGTTAAATATATTGTTTATTGTATGTAAAATGACACACAGGTCCTATATGGAACTTGTAGTGATTTCTTGGATGCTCAGAAAATAGATCTAAAAGATAATAACACAAAGAAGACCTTGTCTTCACTTTGTAATGTGTATACATTTCTAAAACTCTGAAGGCTGCTAACAAGTTCCTAAGAACACAAATCATCACTGATTTTAGACAGAACAAACCTAGATTTTTATGAATTCTTAGGAGTTTGGAGACTGAATGCTTTTTTCCTGGCACTTCAGATTGCTATATACCTAGGTGGCTGATAAGTCCAATGTTTCATGAAGTGCTTGCAAGGAAATATGTACCACCAGTTGCCCCTCAGAGATCAAATACGTAATTCTTCCCTGAAGACCTGAAAAATCTTGCAGGGAAGTTTGGAGATTTTATCGAAATACAAAACCCACATATTTCACTATTAAGTACTATCTAATCCATGTATTTGTAAGTAATTCAAATGCCTAAAGAAAACCAAGTAAAAAAAAAAGGGATGAAATTTGAGTTTTAAGAAAAAAAAAAAGCTATAACTGGCTACATCAGTAGGATAGGACAGAGAAGGATGTTTAATATTGAGTTACCATTGTAACGTTGCCAGAAAAGGAGGGAAATGTAGTCTGAAGAGATACCAAGCAAAATATTTCCTGTGAATGAAAGCACCAATGTTATTGCTGGAAGGAATGATAAGAGTTCATCTCAATTGCTGTTTACGTGTCTGGTACCCATTTTTACAAAAGGAGAAATTCAACTGACAACATATGCAGAAAAGTCATTTTAGAAAGACCGTTTTAGAAGACTTTCTGAAAGAAGATTGAAAACTTACATAATACAACAAGATGAAGGCAAGGGGGAATGTAACTGTGCTCTACTAACAAGAATAATAAGAACTGGAGAGACAGAAGAGCTCTTAAAACTGAAGAACAATACTGGTATGACAAAAAATAAGTGTAAGTTGGGAATAAATTCATTTGGCATATAAATAAAATTATGGGTCTTAATCTTCAGAGAATGAAATTCTAAAAGGGTCTTCCAGTACAGATTTGGGAAGAAAAAACTTGACTAGTTTTAAGATGGTACTTGATTCTTTTATCAAAGAAGTTATGTGAAATCTTTGCATAGGATTGGAAGGAACTGTACCTGATGACCTATAAGGTTGTTTTAGTCCTGTGTTCCTAATAAAGACCTAGAAAATGTTACTTCCTTGAGGTAGAGTGGTGGTGAGAATTCCTGTATCTTTTCAAAACAGGCACTATGGTTATAATTATGTCTTTTGATTGCGATCTTTCTCTCTGCTTCTTCTTTTTTTAATTTCAGATGGCACTTTTCTTCAATTATATTTGTATATAATTTGTATATCTGTTCAGGTTTTAATTTCAGCAGCTTACCTGCAACTTCCAGTTCACTCTTGCGGTAGTCCTCCAAAGCTCTTGCAGCTGCTCTCGTGTCTCTCAGAATGTCTGTGCTTGGGCGAGCAACTCTGGAGGCAAAAGAAGCATGACCTGCCATTTAACCAAACATAAAGTACTAACATTTTTAACTTTACTAAACATTTAGTAAAGTAAAGACTCAAACCCCCAAACTTTTGCTCTGTTCATGCTAATTTTCAAACTGTTATGCACTGATTTCAGAGCACTTTTCAAGGGGGGGATGGAGGGGTGGAGAGGGAATAGCCATTACTCCTTGCATTTTGCATAAGGGCAGTGGGAATATAGAGAAGTGACCTGTTCAACATCATAGAGCAGATCCATAGCAATACTGTGAATAGTTCCCAGGAACACTAGTCTGGCACTCCAGCCACCAGACTGCACAGTCTTTAACAGTTTGAGTTCATATATTATTTACATGTATACACAAAATAACAGTCTTCTATATTACCGAAGTGAAGAATGAAATTAGGCAACTTCTTGCATTTTGTAAAGATCATTTTAAAGAAACAATCATTTTGCCAGAGCCTAGAGACATCTTCCTAACTTCAGTTACTAAAACAAGAAGTTACTTACATGCCTACACTGAAGTATGCAAAGGCAAACTAGGCCACAGTATCTCCCTAAAATTCAGGTTTGCAGCATCTAAATTTCAGTATGTAAATTCATCTTTCAGCTAATAGTAAATGTATGAAAAAGCAACAGCCTAATGTTTCAGTGGAATGAAAGAATTATATTATTAATTATTAGTGTCAATAACATAACACCACTAATTAATCCTCATAGATGATCATAACAATATTCATGGAATAAGAAGGAATGGACCTATTGTCTATGAATTCTTACTTACACTGTATTTCTGTGGTGCCTTTTGAACTGCATATCATAGGTGCCTTGTGGAAAGGAAATGGGTTAAATGACCACTCAAAAGTTTCACTTCCAGTGAAACTTAATACGGTAATATAATGTAATATATGGTATATGTTTTATTTTTATATATAATAGCTACTCATACATCTAAATAAGGAGGAACATTTTGAGGTTTTAAATGAATTGTTTAGTCTTATTTGATATCTCATGTTTTGGAGGATTTCATTTTCAGAAAAACTGAAGAAAAACATTGCTTACATTTCAGAATGAAAACAAACTAAAAATAAAGGGGTTTCCTGAACAACAGAAAATCTATTTCTCATCTAAATCCACCATTTGTTTACACAATAGCATTCTACATTTTTCAGCTGGAAGGGAATATATTTTATAACACCTAAGACAAATATGGAAACACATATAAATAGTTTAATTAAAAAAGTATTAACTATTTATTGCCAAAGCTGCTTATGGGTTGTTGAATTAAAGAGGGATTTTGAGACGTTAGTAACCTTACAGAAATTATGAAAATGGCTAGATTTATTTTTGCCTATGCTCCTTTTTCATAACAACAACAAAAAGAATTAAATTGACCTTGACAGGAGTTGAGCATTAAAAATACTAACACAGTTCACCATGCTCTGGGTAAGGAAGAAACATTACTGGTCTCCCACTACCATTTTTTATTTTGTTTTACTGCATTTCATCATAGAGTGTTTAAAAGGAGAGTCTTTTATATTGCAAGGGAAGGCAATGCTTTATAGCTTACTTTTACTGCTATTAAGATCTAATCTATCACTCGTTCAGTCGATTGTATTTGACAAACAGCTTCTTAAACTTGAACTTTGTCATGTGGTGACAGATAACTCTGCCTGTTTGCGCAATTTCCTCCTTTGCAGAGGCTTCACTATGAAGTGTCTCATTATTAATCACCAGCTTTAGTTATGATTTATTGTACCATATAGGCTTAAAAAGAAAAAAGAAAAAAAAAACCCAAATCTTGCAGCATCACCTTGAACAGGTGGCAAACATTATTCGCTGAAGAGAAAGAAATAGCAATTTGCTGGAAAAAGGAATACACGGGAAACAGAATGCTTGCTTTTCCCATTTGTTCATTCCTGAGAGCATTTTTGCACGTCGTTAAGCTCTGAGCCCTTTTATTGCCAAAGTGCTAACCAAGCCCTTTAACAGGATAAGGGTAACTGCTAGTTGGCACAATCACTGCTGGGACAGCTGTGCACTTGGTTCCCCGGTAGGGGTATCCAGCAAGACCACAAGGGTGTGACACAATCTGTTCAAGCCCAGATAGCAACTGAGAGAGTCAAAGTTACTCCTGCCTTATTAGAACCACTTCTCTGGTCGCTGAAAAGATGCAATAAGTTCATGTGAAATCTAAAAATTCCCGTTCTTCTATCGATAAATATACCAGGACCTGATTTTACACCTGTGACTTTATTCAATCTTTCTTTCACCGCTCTGTGGGGAGTTAGGGGAAGCTTATCTTAGAGATGCATTAATATGGGTTTTCCTTCATAGAGAAATGGAGAGTATGGCTACATCAAGGCATTTAAGCATGCGTGGAGGCTGTTGGGTTAGAGGCCAGTCAGCTTTCACGTTCCTCAGAGAGCTTATAGGGTTCCAGTATAATTATCTAAAACAACCCTCCAAAGTTAATCTACAGAGAAATTTCCTATTCCAATCCTTGCTGTTCTGTTGCCTTTTTTTTTTTCCTGAGCAGGTGTGATGAAATTTAATAGGTGATTATGTTATAAGAACAGAGATCATGATGGGGGGGGGGTGTCTTAGCAGTGGTCCAGTAGGCTTAGTTGGCTTATGGGCACAAAGAAAGGAAGTTTCCAGAAATGGCTGAATCAAACTGAGGAATAGAGTGGCCTGGGAACACTGGCTCTGGTATCTGCTTGCCCTCTAAGTAAATAGAAAAGAACAAAATATGCTCTACATCAAAAGCACTAACAATTTTTTATCTGTTCAATGTGCATCATGAGTTGCATTCCAGCTGCTGGTGTGGGATAACACGTTTAGGTAATATGATCCAATTCTGAAGCAGATTTAACAAAGGAGGCTTTTTATTTGATGAACATAATGTTTAAAAAATGCTCATTGTGTCCATAAGCAGCCAACAATCCTGATGGATGATTTCCCTATTTTCTTTTTTTCAGGTGTCTCTGTAAATTGTAATAAGATAAATATACAAATATCCACAAAATCTGCACTAAAAGGCATTATTTATGACCTAGCTTATCTCATATATTTCAAGGATATACAAAATACATGCAGGAACTTCTTAGTCACTAAACACTGAACATAAGAGCATTGTCATTATAATTGCAAATATTCCTACAGAAGAGTTGCCATGATAAGATCAGATTTGACACTGATTTGACATTGACTGCACATGGATCAGACTCTGAGTTATGAAAAGTTGCAAAGGCGTGAACTGTCATAATGCAGTAGTGAATGATACCTGCTGTAAGCCTTTGGCTATAGAAAAGGTGGAAAGACATAAGCCCACATCAGGACGTGTGAACAGATCTGTATGAGCAAACTCTTCAGTGATTCATATTTTTATCTCAAAGGGTTGCCTTGTTAATGAAATAGTAGTTTGCCAATGTCACATCTAGACATTCACTAAGAAAATCAAGGAATTTAACGATTCCTATAAACTGCTTTGAAAATCTCTGCTGCCACATGTAATAGGCATGTAGGTTGCAGAAATATCACTACCAGAACCCTTTTCATTTTTAAAATATGTGGCATTAACTGGAATTTGTGTTAGAGTAGACTGACTCTCTGTTCAGGCTCCTTAGAAAAATTTCTCTAGTGTCTGCAAGGCAATGATTTTAATGATATACACTAAAGAATACCAGTTAATCTGTAGGCAAAGACTTGAGAAGTTTCTTTGAGCTTATAAAAAGTAGTGTGACATGGCATTTTGATAAAGTTGATAACTAAAATCTGAGAGTATCACACACTTTTGCAGCTTGGATAAACTTTTTCAGCTGAGATAGCAGCATCCTGAAGGGTGAATAAGAAGTATAAGATCCTTCGCAATACAACTTTTACTGAGGGTTAGCATGCATGGTCAGCTAGCAGTCATGTATTGGAAAAAGATTCAACCTTTCAGAATGTGTTTCAGAACAACAGCCAGGTCTTGAAATATGCTGCTTTTCTGACACTAGCACCAAGGGAAGAATACTGGACGGTGAGAAGACAAGCACCCCAAATGATCCCCTGTGGTCCTTTATGTAAGACTTTCTGTGGAATGAGGGTTCTGCAATTTATGAAAGAAAAGCCAGTGATTCAGCCACTGTTCTGACATGTTTTTGCTCTACATACTTTTTCTTCCCCAGATTCACAAGGTTCACAAGGTAGGAAATAAGGTGCATCTGGCATTTTTTATCTGTGGTAAATAACCCTTTGTGCTTTTCTACTTCTCTTCTAGCATTAGATCTTTTGGATCATGCCACACTAGACTTTTCTATAAATACTGAATAATTAGGAGAAAGCACTAATAAATAAAATGCTTGGGGGTTAAATATTTGACCTCTCCTGTAGGAAAAAAGTTAGTGAACAGTCACTATCGTCACCAGTCGGAACTGTTCAGCTTCTTGGATCATCCTCCTAACTCCTGCCAAAGGTCATCTAGGCACACTTGTGAAGAAAAGGGCATGGAGAAAGCAACTTTGCAATTACTTATGCCTCTTTAGAAATATCTGATCAAAAAGACCTGAGTGAGTACCAAGGGATGTCTGGTGATGGTTTATATCACTCAACTATTCCACAGTTAAGTACAGCCATGAAGACTCCATAGCATCTCTGTCCTCTTGGACTCTGGGCAAAGGGATCATAAGGGAAAACTGTGAACGAAACCTGAAATCCTAGTGGAAAAAAGTTACTCTCAAAATCAGGGAGTGATTTATGGTTGTAAAACAGAGGCCAATCTTTGTTGCAATGGATTCAGTGGATAAGCTGCTAGTGGCAGCTTTTGCCCAAGTTAAGTTCTTAAGACAGATTCTTCATTTGGAAACATGGCCTCAAGTTGCAGAGGTGCTTTAAGACACTGAAATCAATTGAATTCTTCTGCATTCAGCACTAGGAGATTTAAATTCTTTTTCACCTTTTTATATTCAGTTTTTCTACACAGTCTTTACAAATCAAGGTAATAATTGTAACTATAGCATGTAAATGTTCTTGATTTTTTCTTCTCTTCTGTTTGTGCCATTGCTTCTTTCCTCTATAGTGTTAACCATTTTTAGCCTTTCTGAATCCAGTCCCAGAAATACCTGTCCAGACAGAGTCTGGGAAATTGCAAAATTAAAAAATTTTGCCTGAGACAGGATCCTACCCAAAGTATTTCAAAAGAGAAATTATGTCTTAAACAAGTGCTTCTGTAAGACGTGTAAGACTAATTCTCACCTTATTTCCAGATAACAATGATAATGACACCTCATGACCATTTAGGATAATAACATGGTTGTATTGATTTTCCAGACAATATATTTCACATATATACTTCTGATTAAAAGATGGCAGTGGACAATTTGTGTAAAGCCAGACATTTTATGCATCTTTCTAGTCCCATAATGCTTAATGTGTTTTTTTATTTTTGGAAATCAACTAATGCCATCAGATATTTGCAAAGTGGATCACAAGTTAATTAACAATCTGTAGAAGTGGCAAATTTAATTAACACTAAGAGTTTTTCCTCCCCCTGCAAATACAGTTATGCAACTTGAGATCTGTAGTTAAAGAAATGAATGTATGAAATATGTCTATAGGCCAGGATTGATGCAGTGAATCCTGCTAAACAGTGACCTATTAGATAACTTTCAACTTGAACTGGAATTAGGAGACATGCTACATTGAAAATATCATTAAATATCATTTTTTTTTAAATGTGAGTGTGAGTGTGTTCAGTGGTACTTTAGTGAGCCTGTTCAGTAGTAACTTTAGCCAGAAAGTGGAGCTGAATCTACTTTCCAGAAATTCAGAGGCAAGAGGGAAAATGCCTTACCTTGCATTTTTTGCCATATCACAGGGTTGACACTCCTTATGTGTAAGTAACATTAGAGACTTTCCTTCTAAAAAGGAAGAGAATAGCTATGGATGGTTATAAGCATTTTGGATGTACCTATGTGTCACATTTTGGTCTTTTTTAATACTCTTGAGATAAGGGAGATGAGAGATCAGAGGGAGATTTAAGTAGCAGATCTCCAGTGGCTTACTGATGCAAAGTTCTTTCAATGTTCCACTTCCAAAGAGGTGAAAAAGTATAGATTGGCTAATTTAATGCCCTTGGTAAATGAAAATGTTAAATTCCACCTTTAGGATTTGAAACTGTGGGGCTGTAGACTCAAGATCGACCTTTCTGACTTTTACCATGTATATGCTTGTTGTATATAGTTGTATGCGTAGTCTGGTGGAAAGCAACTTCTTTCCTTTAAGCTGAGATGCCTAAATGAGGTGTATGTTGAAAGCTCGTAAAAAGCTTCTTTTTCCTCATTTGCCAGTTTTGCCTTTTTCTTCAATATTTTCACCACCAATTCATATGATCAAAATAATACCTTGAAACCATATGTTAAATGGTTAATGTATAGTTTCGTGGTTTAACAGCAGCACTGTATTCCTGTCAGAAGCATTATGTATGTCAGACAGCTGATTTAGCATAGCACAATAAGAAGGCTAATAATGCTAATTGTGGTAGAACAAAGGGAAGAGTTAAAAAAAACGTTTTTCTTTTATTTAGGCAATATTTGTCAGAGACAGATATGGAGGTTAACAAATAGGTCTGTACCTTTGGGTAGCTGTAAGGAAAGAACTGCAACAGACAACAGAAGGTCACAGATCTTATCAAGCGTGAACTACCATTCATAAAATGGTACCATTATTAAAACAGAAATTTTTGTACTCATGTCGCTAAAAATCCTGTTTTCAATTTTTATGGTAAATGCTTTAGATCTCTTTCTGACAAGCCAAAGACAGACACCTAACCTAATGAAGTTTGATCTCTTTTGCACTCATTACAATGCAAATGGCAGTGAGTTCTTGGGGACTCACTTAAAATGTCAACTTAAAATGTTGCTCCCCTTCTACACTGGGTAGTAGCTTACTTAACTTAGCAGTCTAGCTGATTTAAGTTGGTTTGCCTGTGGGGCAGAACGAGGTACTGCAGTCCAGAAGATAGATAAATTATAGTTCAAATGAGATGCTTAATATAATCAGGTACTCAATTCAAATAAATTAATAATAAAGCACAAAGTCCTGATCCAGTTAATATGCATAACAATTCATTGTGGATCAGCTCAATATGACCATGCAGTCTTATGTGCAGTCTTAGTCCACCGAAAATGTGGAGTAAAGTGATTTACTTTTGCATGCAATGAAAGCAGGCTAAGCAATGTTAGTGTTATAGCTAGAGTTACATAAATGCATTAACTTACACTGCTGCAGACTAAATGTTTACAAATGAGCAGTTACTACAGCTCAGCTAATGTTAAGATGCAGTAACTTGATCAGTAATCTAAGCCCTGGAATTTGTGAGCAATTCCAAGAGTCAAGGCTGGTGTCCATAGATTGAAAGATATGAGTTAAAAGGTGAACTGAAGATAAAGGTAAGGACCTAAGGACAATGTCAGCTCATGAGACTGAACGAACAAAGTGCTTGCTGTTGGAAATAAGGTATGTCAAAGCTTGTGTCTTGGTAGGAAGAATTGTCTGGCAATTAAAGGGCAGTTAAAGGCAGAATTTAAATTGTAAAAGTACTGCAAATTGATTGTGTTGATTAGGAACAAAATGTAACTCAAAGTTTCAGATTCTAGCGTAAGTAAAAGAATGTTGCTGAAGTAAAATGTGACAAGCATTCCATCAGATTCCAGAAGACAAGCATGTACTTTTATATGATCATCAGGTTACAATCAGAACTTGAAAGAAATGTCCACGGATCTTATCGTAACTGTATTTTCCATCTTATCTCAAAAAAAGTATTCATAAGGTACTCAAGTGTTGCCATTATATCTGCTCTGAAAACCTCATATTTTTTCTCCAAAAGAACTGCCTCTGGACACACCTTCAAATAGGAGCTCAGCAGTTCCCTTGAGATGCCTGAAAGGGAATTACAGGAAGGGAACTTTCTTCAAGGTGAGGTGAATTGTTATCAGTCTTGCCACCTTGTCAAAGGCACTGAGAATAGCCTACAGAGATGCACTGACTATTATTCCTCTGAAGCACTTCTACTTAGAATGAAATTTGTTTGTGAATTGCAAAGCAGACTCGTGCATGTACGTCTAACCATACTTCTCTACTAGACCTAATAGTTAAGTTTACTTCAGGCTGTGTGATTTCTCTTCTTAATACTTTACTGAGATGTTATTCCCTTTCTGTTGATAGCTCTCATAGGCCCGGAGCAGAAATGAACACAGTTCTGGAAAAAAGTATAATTAACACACTTATTTACAACTTATCTATCTTCTGTGAGTGTGACTGGCTGATATGTTGCATATTACAGTTTGCCAGATGTTCTGTCAGTTGTTCTTTTTCAGCTCTATCAGGACTTAGTTGACAAAGTCTGCTAGGATATTAGGCACAGAAATATGAAATACATCAAAGAACTTGTGCAGCTCTCAAGCTATTTTTCATGTGGATTTCCAATTGATTGGTTACAAGTACAGAAAAATCTTAAGAGTATATATTGCCTAAGAGTTGAAAGTGAACCAAAGACATCTCTGTTTCACTTTAGAAATAAAAACAATGGCCATACATATTTTCAAAATTTTTTTGAAGGAATGTTCTTCCACTGTTTTCTCCTTTGAATTAAAACTGTGGTTCTGTAGCGGGGAGAAGAAAGGATTGTACCCTTTTTTCAGCGCCCCAGAAAACATAATCCAAATGAAAGAACTTCAGTCCACAGGTTCAGTATTAAAGGATATTAGTTACCAGTTTTGATTTCCAAAGGTTGGGTACAGGGTCTCCTGGGACTTCTTTGTTATCTGAAGTCTTGGTAGCATAAGAGTCATGAATGCTAACTACAGTCTCTTTTGCCTCATTCACTCTCAAGTATGAAGCCCTCTATTTATCAGAAGAATAGTGCTGTATTTTACTTTAGCCCAAAATGTCCCCTGAAGAGGTATCATCTCACAGACATTCTGAAGTTAACAACAGGAGACAGTTTAAGGGTATTTTGGAAAGAGCTGTTGATTGCAGCTTCCAGGGACACTGCTGGGATCACATGATACAGGTCTAGGACACTCACATTTCCTTCAGTCTGAAGTAAGAACAGGAACTTCTGAATGTTTGAGTGAATCTTCTTTGCTTTCTGAGTCCTTTTTGAAAGGAGCCTACCTACAAGCAGCCTGTGAAATATGTCGCTTCCTACATCAAAGAAGGCATCTTAAGTAATCATCTAGTCGTATAATTTGGATCAGTAAACGGCTAGTTTCTAGAGCTGGACAACTTAGTCATGATGAAGACCAAATAACTTCAGTCTCTCCCAGGTCCTTATCCCCACTATTTTGCTGCTCTCCTACAATGCTCCTAGTCCCTTCATTTCTCTCCTGTATTTATCCTCTACCAACTTTGCAAAAAGCAGGCTGATTTAGTTACATGCATGCTGACTGATTGGCTGTGTTGGGGCCTGATCTCAGACAGACTACTGAAGTGGCCCTTCTGTCCCTTTCTTAGAGCACACAGAAGACATTAAAAGGAGTTTTGAGCTCTAAGTTAGGTTTTATCTGAACACAGCCTGAACAAGAAACTTTTTTAAATAAGGAAAACTTAAAGCCTGTGATAAGGCAGAAAGGGTTTGAAAAACATTTTTCTGCTTCCCACCGTGTCCTTGAGCTCCTTTGCTCCACTATTTTTCACAGTCCGGTAACTTGACTTCCTGCTTTGCAGCAACCATTCTTCAGTCACAACTGGGTCTTTCGGAAAACCGCCTCCTTTCTGTTAGTCTAAAGCTAGGCAGTATGTCTGCACTCTTCTGATCCAGCAAGCTCTTCCAGGAGGCTTCCACTTGAACTAGGTGCCCTTCAGCCTAGGACAAGCAAGACGACACCCTTCTGCTGCCCACATGACTGTTTTAAAAGGACATGATCTACAATTCCCTACTAACAAACAAGAGTTGTGCTATTGGACATACCAGTCAAGAGAATAAGAAGAAATTCCTACACTGTGCTTTGGAAGAAAAGAGTAAGAAGTTAGCATCTTTGGATACCTAAATCCCTCTCTCAGATTTGGTTTCAGTGGGCCAGCAGAAGTTGTTGGGGAAGGAGACTGAAAACAAACACAGAGACAGCCAAACTGCTGCCTGGAAAGAGTCCGGAGTAGTATACTGAAGAGATAATTATTAAGCTCTGCTTATATTTATTTTCTATATCATATCTATTTTTTTATTCATACCTATTGTTTTCCCACTGTTAATGCAGCAATGCATTTTATTCAGAATTTACACTGCTTAAATGTCTGTTGGTCTCTAATATATTGCATATATATTTTTCTATTAAGGAAGAAATTTTCATCAAAGGTTTTTTGTGTTTATGGAAAAAATACTGATATGTAGCCACACATACACCAATTATCTTATTTATTTGTACATACCAGTTAATGACACACAGCCACTACAGAAAAGTCTCTTTCAGTTTATATCTGAATCATTCCATTGACTTTTTATATATAAGACTGCATCCATTCACAAGGGATAATTACTAGTTTTCCTCTTCTGCATGGAAGCTGTATACACTTCATTCTCTCAAATCACAGTAGTAGAAACAATCAGTCCATTTTTCTCACATAAACCTTTAACTATGATTTCCTCCTTTTTTTTTCATTTTTATTTTAACTGTAACTCAGATGGTGAAATGACTAATTCACTGAGTATTGGTCAGCTTCACCCATGAATACCTGAGACCTGGGAGACTGTCAGAGCGGATACAGAGAATGACAGACTCACAAAAAAAGCATTAGAAGCTCTACACTGACATTTAACTATTCTGCATAGTTCACCTCTACCATGCCAGAGAAAGTCAAGAGCTTTCTAACAGACAGCCTGGTACAGATTTCCTCTGGTATAATTCCTCTGGTCCATCTCTATGAACAGAACAAATGCTAACTCTAATGCAGTGTGAAAGTTTTAGTCATTTTGTCGAAGAGGGTAGAAAGGAAAAGAATGGAAAGCTCTTATGAGCGGCTCTTTCTTGATAGGACCTTTCCTCTCTGCTTGCGCATGTCAGGGTCTCTGAGAACTTGGGGTTACTAAATATTAGTTCAACAGAGACTATAGAGAGATTTTTCCACACATGCAAGAAGAGCTAAAAACACTTAAAATGTAAGCACCTCTTTTGGAAAATTGCTGCTTCACTATGTAACTAGTGGTGAAGAGAGTATTTGCTAAATGAGCAGAAAAAGGGGTCAAGCTACTTCAAGTGCCAGCTCAGTCTGGAACTCCAGAAGTGAAGTATACAGCTCAGTAGGCCACTGTATTACTGTTTGGTTTTTCATGCTTGCTAAAGGAATATGAAACAGGCTAGACAAGTGCATCTCAATGACTGACATTCAGAAATAAGACTGCAGTTGAGCTGCTATGTGTAGAGGCATAGATCAGGAATGTCTCACCTCATCCAAGACACAAATGATTTTTTGTGTACAGCTTCCCATGTCCACTGATAGATAATTCTTCTGCCAGATGTCAGCATCAGCACAGATAGGTAGCTACTCACCTAAAAATACCATCAGTGGTGACCTCATTGCCAATATCTTATAGGAAACAAATGCACACATAAAGTGAGGAGGGGTAAGTTGAATCTCTCAATGTTTGCAGTAAAATTTTCACAAATGCATAATACTAAACATTCCCTAATTCTGTATATTCAAGCCATATAAACTGATTGTCAAATAAGTGTTGTTAAACTGAAGTAACTCTATCTGTGTTTGACCTGTCAGAACAAGTTGGCCTTTTCTGTACAAAGCACTGGGGGAGATTAAGAAAACTGACTCAGAAACACTCCTATGAGATAGTGGGATATAAACTTTTTTCAACTCCCAAGACTTTGAGTCCCAGAAGACATGAACTCTCTGATCAGCAGCCTCTCAGACTGTGGCATAATTTAGCTTACTCCACACTGCTGAGTCTCAAATGACAGCTTGTCTCCAAGACTTCTGTGTCCAAGGTGTTCTTTACACAGGACAGGAGGGCATGTTACAGAAAAAATTAAAACTATGTGGCAGTGTAGTACCTTTCCCTGAAACAGGTCACACAATTTGGCTGCTTCCATCTGCAGTCCTTGCTCTGGTCTGCCAAGTCCCTATCATCTCTCCCTGTGGAAAGGGATGTTGCGCCCTCTCGATGTTCTTCTTACTGTGACAATTTCAACTATTCTTCAGAATATGAGTGGAATCTATGCTACCTATCTTACAGAAAAGAGTGTGAACTGCCATGCAAATCATGCAAGGCCAGTCACCTCTCACTGGATGTCTACCTGGTGATATGCTTGCAAGCTAGATCTATTAAAACTCTGAGGTGAAGGGGTGTGAGTCATTCTAGAATAAGTCTAGAAGCTGTTAGGGCATGACTGTTTCCAAGCACCAGTCCCTGAAAAGGGCCTTACAACCAGTGCATAATACATGTAAACGGAATCTCTATATGATTTCAGAATTGGAGGTGACTGGCACCTTTTGTCTGTCTGTGTCTCGTGATGTTGACATGTCCCCAGAGACTGCAGAAGCCCAAGGACAAAACTGCTCTATGAAAGAAAAGTAAGTGTGTCTCCCAAATGTGGACTTAAAGGTTCAATGAGATGATGAATGAGAACATCTCTTTTTCCTGAACATTGTTTCTTCAAAAACATAAATCTCCTGTGCTTGTTGAGCTTTAGCTGTAAGTGAAACCTTAGCTACCTCTTGAAATAAATTATTAATTGAGAAAAGTCACTTTAACCTCTCTTTAAACTTTGAAAAAACAAAAGTTTTGTGAGGCAGTGACTAAAGATAGAATACCAATTGGCAAAGCTTAGATCTTCTACCTCCACTTCTACCAGTTCTCTGATTTCATTTTGGTAAGTGAAATTCTATTCAGCTCAGCAACCACATTGAGATTCAGTCTTAGGGATTTCTGAAATATTGACTGTGCTAAAAAAATATATAAATTCTGGAATGTTTTGGCTCCTTTTAGAAAGCTAATTGTCACATTGTTTCTCTTTAGGATAGGACTAGTCTCTCAAAACTTCACTCCTCAAATTTTGTCTTCTGTTACATAGCACTGTGCATATATTCATACCCAAGAATAGATGAGTATTAAAAAAAAATCAAATACCATTATAAATATGTGATTTATGAAAATAGAGTACTGTCAGTGTTTCTGCATGAAAAAAATATTCATACTTTCATTGTACCTTCTCTGTGCATGGCAAAAAACTAACAACCCATAACATTTATATTATACTAGCCATCAGTAACATTCATCTGGCCTGCTTCACGCAATGGATCTTATTTTTCTTTTGAAAGTTGAACATATTTTTATGCTTGTTCATTTATTATTTCTCTACAATTGTCATTCTTATTTTCTTCCTACCTTCTAGGCATGTAATGTTTGTAATTTCCTAGCATCATGGCTTTCAACATCTTTAGAAATTGATTTATCAAAGGAAAAAAAATAACCATGCTAGTTACATACAATTTTTTTTTGTGCAGTTCTGTTTTTGTTTTTCCCTCAGGATTTACTTTATGGTTAGGAATATGATAAGGTTTGTGCAACGAAGAATGGAAATACGCTGATTTGGATCATAAATTACATGACAATTATTTGATACTTGGCAGCTTTATGAGGCAGACACTGCCACATCACATCTAAAACATGCAACATAACACACTAGATTAAAAGATATATACTTATATAAAACTGCAAAATATGTGACAGACAAAGTATTTCAGAAAATGCAGCAGCTGGTTTGTGAAGACAGGTTTTAAGAGTAAAAAACTATATTATGAAGAAGATAAAGGCTGAAGACTGTTGACCTTTCAGGGTATTATATGAAGCTCAGCAGTGTCCTCAGATTATTTAGCCTGAGTGTCCGTGACAGAGTCATGCCTGTAAGGTTGTGTATTCAGAGCTGACCGACTAGGACAGCATGAGTTTTGTGTGAATGTTGTCCTTTCTGGATCAGAATATTGGTCTAGATGGACCCTTTGTCTTAAGCCATGTTGCAGTTGTTCTAACTAATGTTTGGGCATTGATTTAAGTATAAAATTGCAGACACCTATACATAATACTAAAAAAATGTGGAGTGATATATCCAGCTATGTGGTGTGTACATACAGTGTGGTATGACATGATAGTTAGCTGTAGGCTTACCAGATCTTCAGCACTAACCAATGCTAGATGTGTTCAGAAGAAGGAGAATTGTAGAAATTCTCTAAATCTGTTTGATACCCAGTAGGATACACTTCAGAAGTTATTCTGCACCTACCTTCAGTGAGGTCAAAGGACTTTGAATAGAGCTCATTGCATTTTATATATATATAAACATTACATTCCTGAGGTATGCTGACTTCTGATCTTGTCTGGTTACCCTTTCATTCAACGACTTTTCAAGTTTTATATCTTTTAGTGCTTTTAACTTACATGGTAAAATTGGCAGTTCTTAATCTACATGGGCCGAGTCACAGTAGAGACACCTTTTCTTTTACCATGTGAAATTTGTGGCATTCTAATGTTTATGCCTTCTTATTCATGAATAAGGTTTCCAATTGAATATATATTTGAATTTCTACAAAGTAGTGTCCATCAGGAACCTAACGTGTTATTGGTCATCTCCTCATTGGATATTGGTCAGCTCCCATTGGTCATTTCTCTACCATTTCATCTCATTCACTTTTCATTTGTTTTCTGACATTTCCTATTTTGAACAGCAAATGGGAAGATGCTCATTTTGTATTTATTTCTCTTTAATTCAAAATATATAATAAATGATCAGTCTGCAACTCTTAATAAGGTTTCTTCAAAAACCAGACTTATCGTATGCCCTCCCATTTCATATTTTTCATACTTCCAGTAGGGTATTCTTTGCTTATTTTTCTGGAAAGAACTGAACAATACTGAATGAAATATTTGAGAGGATAGACTATCACTGTATGATTAACATTTTTATGCTATACTTAATAGTACTCACTTTTCAGTTGAAGTTCAGTGTTACATGTGTTTTTGAATATTATTTTTAAAAGAACCTACTGGTCATTTGATCTCTTTGTAATGTTTTAGGCAGTGCCACATTTTGGTAGGAATGAGATGTAAAGATAATTTTAGTCTGCAAGGATCACCATTCTCCAGTACAATTCTTTACCTATCTTTTCTTTTCTACAAGAATTACTTGGTCTTGTATTTATTAAAAGAACAACAAGGTGATCAGAATTAAACCACTTCAGTGATCTTTCCAGCATTGCTTTGATAAGCTATTACAATAATATAATCATCTGAACTGCCATTCTCTTGATCCATTGTGGTACCAAGAAATACATCAAGACATGACACTGCCTGAGACATCCCAGAGACTTGATTGCACCTTACAAATTTTATTAGAGCAGCATTGCTTTAGTAAAGGTTGTGTCAGCACTTTCATTATAATGCCATTCTTCAAGGGGTGATAACTCAGCTTAAAAATTGCTATAAGCTCACTCTTGGCATGCAAGGTTGCAGTCTTGAAAGCTAGTTTTTCTAAATGGTCAAAATACTGGATAAATTAAAGAAAATAATACAAATTATATGTATGCTTATATTTGCTCATAGAAAACAAACATATATAGGCAGGAATTAAAAATGGGATACTGTACTTTCTTCTCCGTTTTATAATCTAATTGCTTTTCCAGTTGTGTTTTGTAACTATCGTATTATTCAATATTCTAACTCTGTAACAGTGCAGAAAAGTGTGCTTTTAGTCTCAGTAATACCATTTATAGGCTTCCAAGCTAGAAGCAGTTCTGAAAGGGAGGGAGCCATTGGTGTTCATACTTGGACACAACCTTTGATGCTGTGAGCCTAGCATCACATTACCAGTTTCCTTGTGTAAGAGAAATGCAATCTAGTGCTTATTTGAGCACTACACTGTGGGGAGTAAGTTTACAGCCTTCCAGAGCCAACAGGAGCACCAGCCAAAATTCCCGAGGAAATCTCAAAGCTCTGATAACACCAGTGTATACCTTTCCCAAAGGTGGTGGTGTGCATGCCTTCCTTACTCATGTCAGCGTGCTGAAGGCAGCCTATCTATACCACATGGAGGCACTCTATAAAACATCCTAAAGGCTGGTATCCTCTGAGGGGCACAGGTATGCTCTTGTAGCCACTACTCCATCATCTCTGAAATGCAAAGATAGAGGAGGCTATAGTCACTCCCTTCCACTGCTGAATGTGTATCTGACCTTTCTGTGAGTTGCATGCAATTATTTATTGAACTATATCTGGCTATTTTTAATAAAGAAATCACTATTTATTGATGAATTTATTTGGTGGAAGCCTGACCTCACAAGCAGACTTGTTAGAAATTTCATTCCCATGCTGAGAAACCCTAGTGTGGCCCCTCCTACTGTAAGTTAATAGGTTTGTTTATTTTCAGAGTGCAGAAGGTGTATGAAAGTTTGATGTTTTGCAATACAGAGGAGTAGGGAAAAGAGGGAGGAAACAGATCTATATCTTTATTTCCCAGTCAAACCTGGGATGAACTTCACATGGCATATGTTCTTTGTTATGACATTAAGAAGCATAGGGAGAAGGACTACCTAATACAGAAATGGCGCAGTACAGAGAAAAGGATGACAGCAAAAAAGGAAGGGAGAAAAAAAAGATTCAACATTAAATCATCCATTTACTACCCTTAGTAGTGCTTTATTCATTTCTAAATTTTGACTGCTGGCTATTTGTTCTGGTTCAATTATGTTTGGATTAGATTTAAGGGTAGAAGATAACAGCACTGTGATGAAGCAGCTTGATAGTTTTTTCTAACACCTGCTAAACTGAATAAGTTTGTTGTGAGCATGGGCAGCAGGTGAAACATTGCACCACTTTTTTCTGTCTTTATTTATTTTTTAGGACTGTAAAGGATATTTGGAAAGTGAATAATTTAAATTAATTGTCAGAACTGTTTAATAGTTAAACCATTGTATTGCAATACTCTTTATCTCTTAGAGAAAAAAAGGCAATCTTAATGGACGCATCAACATTTTCTTTATTTTGTGCTTTTACAAAAATCAGATCTGCTAACTGTGACCTTTCTAACTAAAAATAGAGAAAAGTAGCCTGTTAAATAAAGTGACTGCCACAATTGCAGTCTCTTGCATTACAGTGAAATAGACCTTTAGTAGGCAGCATGTGATACTAACTGGTGCCTAGTACTGGGCAGATATACAGAACACACAAGTATTTCTTTCCCACTCCATCTTTCCTAACCTCACAAATACTGTGAGAATGTTTCTGAGCTCAGCTCAGGTGGAATGATTGGTTTGGTCACCCTAAAATACTATGTTTGGTTCCAGATTCAAAATCAAGAAGTGGGCAAAACCCTTGAGTTTTGCAATAACATTTATTCTAGTAAATAAACATAAAAAGCACTAGCCATATAAACATTAGGCTCAAGTTTCTCTCCTGCAGGGAAAAAAATCAATTACATTAAAAACATATACTTGAATTTAGAAATTTGAGTTTATCACTGCTTAATTAAAACAGGCAGAAAAAATCCCTAGCTTGGTTAGATGGTACAGGACAGAACCTACATCTGGATCTAGATTTTACATCAGAGACCACCATTATAATGTGTGTCTACATATTTCATCTGAACATGCACAGGCATGAAGGAGTTTGGAATGTAAATCAGAAGGCATCTTTTTTGTCTTTGATTCATGTGAAATTACAATTTAATCTCTGTTCCACTTTGCAATCATTCCTGACACAAAATTCACTTATAAGCATTAGTGTTAAAGTTGTAGTAACATGGCGTAATGTTTATGTCAGGCAATATTAATTATTTATCTCTAATGTAAGAACACCTTACCCATGTTTTACGTTAGTTTGTCATTGTATAGTGACAAATTGAGGTGTCATAAAAATATGCACCAAACCACACACTGTGTATTAAATACAAACAAGCATATAGCTTGCCCTTGAAATCTGTACTGGATGTATAAAGTCTGTATCTGATACTCACTAAATATCTAGTCTTTCAGCGGGTTTTAACCTTTCAAGCTTAGAGACTGCACCATGAGGAGAATACTGCAGAGGATACTTAAAAAACTCATATTTTAAAAGTAAAATTTGATCCAGTCACTGCTGATTAGCCATCAAATGTCCTGCACCAGATACTAATGATAATGTTAGCAGAATGAGATGAAGTTTGAGGATTAGTTTAATATACACCAAAATACAGCCAAAGAAAATGCTTTCAGTGGTTGAGCTCAGTTAAAACCAACGTACTTAAAACTGCCTCCAAAAAATAGCTTGGAACTGGATCTTTTATTAGGAATGACTTTGATGAATGATGTCTGACACCTGAAGGAGTTTTATGTTATCTAGGTGTGTTGTTTTTATTCTGAGTTCATCTTTGAACTCATCTTCAAAGTAATAGTTAAATTTAACTCCTGCTTTAAGAGAAACATTGTAAAGGTGTTACTGTGTATCTCAAACACAGTTCAGAAAAGCTAATGCACTCTTTTATTGTGTCTCAGCTGGACTATGGTACCATTCTCAGCAGGGCTGCTAGACAAGTTGATCAATAGGTTTCAGTTAGTTCAGAACTCAGCTGCAAGGCTAATAAACCAGAAAGCACAAGCATATTTCTCCAATTTTAGTCTTGCTACATTCACTTCCTTTTAAATACTGTATAAAGTTTGAAATCTTGTTGCCCATGTTAAAAGCACTAGACAAACCTTACTCTAGAGAATAGGCCCAAATTGATCCCCCATTAACTATATGACCAGAGACTAGGTTAAATGATATAGGAAAATCAACTTTTTTTCCCTCAAGATTGAAACATCTACCCCTATAAAATAAGCTTTATATAGTTCATGCAGTGAGAAACCTTGCCTCTTTATATCCATGCAGTAAACCTGATTGATTGATTCTTAAATCATAGTTTAAGATTTGACTTCTCTATTTCTCAGAACTGAATGCATATGCTCACCTCCTTTCCTTAATTTTTCCTTGATTTTAACCTGTTTTCTAACTTTACTGTTTTTTTTTTCTATGAGCTATGTGTCATAAATCTCTCAATAATTTTTGTGTAACTTATTGAGTATCTCTACTTTTGCACTTTCAGTGTTATCTGTCAGTAACACTCAGATATCAATAGCCTGCCATGATATTTTGGAAGGATGTGGATGGGCTGGAAGCCCCGTATTGAGGTAATACTGATGGAGTTTAACAGTGATAGTACTGGCTTTTTCTGCAAACTATTTTATGGTTTGAAGTGGATGGATAAAGCAGGGGGATGAATGTTGAGGCAGTTTAATCCTGTTAGGACACTGGATTCTGGTTGAGAATTTCAGAGTATCTATTTTTTGTGGTCTACTCCACTTATTTGGGAAAACTTCTGTGGAAAACCCTTTGTCAGGTCCCTCTAAGGGTACTTTTTGGTCCTGGTGATAAATTTTGAAAGCTGGGCTTATTGTACTGAAATTGCCAAAGAAAAATAAAAAAGGAAGTAAAGATCAAGTTAGGTAAAGTAATGCAAAGATGAATTAAACATTTGTATTCATTATAATAGCTAGTATGTCTTTTTAAGTTTTAAAGTTCTTTTTTTTAAATACCAATGAATAGATGTGATAAAACGATTGATAGGCTGATTCTGGGCTAGCTGTCCCTCCTAAGAGGCTTGGACTATGATCCTGAGTACACCATATATACTAGATTTGCATTTACCCATATAAAAGAGATTTCAAAGCCAGGCAACAAACTCCTGTTTAAAGTCATTGGGAGCTGAGTGCCTCACTTCCAGTGCAACATTTGAGAGTCTCCCTCACATAGTATTTTCCTCTTAGAACAAAAAAGAGACTATGGGAGTTTGGTGAAACCAAAAATTCTTATTGCTTCCGCTTCTAGTTATGTCTAACCATGTAAAATGTGGCCTTAACATCTAACATTTTTTATTTACTGTTTCAGCCAAGACAGTACATTATATTGTGGGAAAGTTTCATGCACACACAGGTCACATTTAGAAGTCATTTAAATTTTTAGTAATTTTCTGATCTCCTTTTACTCTGACCTCTTTTTATCTTTTATTCTGTTTTCCAGTACTACCTCTATGGCCCAGTCTAACTCTGCTAGACAGTGTCATTACTGACGTCACCTTTTACCTGTGCTTTTACTAATTATACATAAGAACTTATGGCCTTCATAATGTGAAAAAAATGAGTCTGTAGTCAAGACAGCCAGTGATTTTCTGCAGCTGTAATCATTTTTAGAATAACCCACCCCCCCACAGTTTAGCAGTTAAGGATAGCTGTAAAGCATGGAACAGAGGTATAAGGAACCCCAAAAGAACATCTGCTCTGTTTGTCAACCTCAATACCCATATACACACTTTGTGATGTGTACTCAAAGTATATGCTCCTCTGAATGCTCAAATCAATTATTTCTTTGAGAAAATAAAACTTTTTTATTGGAAAAAGGTTTGAATTAATCATGCAATTAATATTTTGTTGTTTTTTAATCCTAAAGCTATTTTGATGCCCTAATTTAGTGCAATTTTCCATATTTTTATTTTAGGAATTTTGTTTAATGTTCATCTTACCTCAAATAACAACTTTTCATTTTTAAAGGTATTTGAAGTGAACATTTTTAAAGGAAAAGAATACCATCTAGGCTCCATGTCCATTTAACATGGTACTTTTTTTTCCCCCAAAAGAATTTATCTGGAAGAAAACTAATTAAAAAAAATTACATGGTGTTTTATTTAAAAAATTGTACATTTTACAATAATAAATTGTTATTTTATAAGTGTGTCATTTATAGTGTAATAAAAAGTAAAACTATTAGCTTTATTTTTGCTCTGCTTGGTCTGACAAACTTTCAGTGGCCTGAATTAGGAAATAAAATAGATTTCCATTTGAAAAGTTTCAGAAAAATTAAGTAATCAGGTTCTAGTTAATGAATGCAATACAGTTAATTGTTTAAGAAGAATAGAATCCTTGTCACATCTCATGGATTTTTAATCAAGGAATAATATTTAAGTAGCATGTAAATAAAAGATCAGAAATTCAACATAATGACTGGACAAAAGAGATTCTTTTGTTACTGTGCTACAGTAACACTAAACGTTAGATTCAATGCAAAAATTTGGGGTTTTATTTCTCTTACTTTGGTAGTGTCAAAATAGCTAATGTTCAACCATTCTATTTTTGAATGATAATTTAATTAAAGTTTAAAGTCTAGGAGCTGTTGAAGATCATACATAATTCAATTACCTTTTATTCAATTGGTTTAATAGCAAACCACTTTGCTATAATTACAGTTAATCCCCTGATTTTTCTCCTCAGCTGTTTATCAATGGCCTGTACGATATCTTTGAGGAAATCATACTGGGATATAATTATCAACAATTCCCAGTGGAATTAATGCACTAAATAGTACTTAATTATTGCAGTATTCTATTGCTATATGAGTTGGATTTGAAGACTGTAGGAATACAATACATAGTTTGAAGTTTCTGAGTCACTTTCCCTAGAGTTTTTGAGAAGAAGAGACAGTATATCCATTCCTCCCACTTACTGATTCTAAACAAAGAAACACCAAGATATAAGCTAAATTGAATCAAAGAAAATGAAAACTGCAACCACGCCATTCTAGCCACTGTGGTTGTTTATTGAATCATAAATATCACAAATGACTTTCAACAGCATCAGTCTCCTATGCATACAACAAATTGGTATTAGTGACTGCAGGCCTTGACTGGTTAAATCCACAATTTCATTTTTGTATGGATAAAAGGAAAACAAAATACAGGCAAAAACCAATAACTTATCATGTCAGAGTCTCAGAATTTATCAAAGAAGTTGTCCAAATTCTATTTTTTTTCTCCCTGTGTGTTCTTTTTAAGCAGAAATAGATGTTTCTTATGTAAGATGCTGTGTCTGCAGGAATGGTTTTAAACCAGTGCCTATTCACAGAAATTCAGCATTAAATATGAGATTTGATTGTTAGGGATGTTCCGCTGATAGGTAAAATACTGGCTTTCTTAGTGGTCATATATAAAACCAGCAATTTGCCGGACTTGTAGTCATAAAACTCAGAAAGTGGAGAAACTAAAGTTCCAGACATAACTTTAACCTAATTACCTGCTGTTCAGATCCTCACATTGCTGTACTCACTGACAAAATGTGATGTTCAATACATTTCAATGCAATGTTCATCAAATCTTACACCAAGTAATGGTTCTTCCTGCATGAATTAAGGTGTTTAGAAGCTCTAATTCTTGCCCAGTCTTGTAGCAAAATGAACAATGTGAGTGCCTAATGACCGATAAGTTAAAAAGTAAAGAAAGAAAGATATTTTTTAGCTCATTTATTCGTGACAAAAGGAAGAAGTTAAGTAAGAAATCATGTAATTGTCCTTTAATTCCCTAGGCTGAGTGGAGTGTTGCAATGTAGTATGAAAGTCACTTTTTTATCACCCAAATATGAAGAAATAATATGAAGCTGTTTTGTGCAGATTATTTATTATAGCCAAGAAAGATCAGGCCATGAAAAGGGTTTTGAACCTCCTTCCTATTCTTCAACTGCTAAAAGTAATATGTAGTGAGGGAGGGAGTAAATGTGCTGCTAATTTTATTTTTCTTCCACTTAGGTGATTTTGCCAAGTCTGAAACATAACCATCTCCCAAATTTACAAATGCTGCAATGGAAAAGCCTAGATTCACTCCACCTGTCTGAAGAGTCTAAAGTAGGATCACCAAAACCTTTTGTTTTTGTTTTGTTGCTCCTGCAACAGTTAAGAGAATCAAGAGTCACGAGCATCTCTTCAGAAAGATGCACATTTACATCCTTCTCCATTGACTATAGTAGGAGCTGAGGAGCACTTAAATCCTAATTTTAGGCTTTGGCCTTAAACAAGTTCAGGACAAATCCAGAAACAGAGACCACAATTCATCAACCCAGCTGTCTTTAATGTTTTTGATGAAATGCCCAGAATGTGCTAGGTCATATGTCCTGCCATGTTCTTTTCCAGAGAATTTGACTTTCTTGGTGGTTAGTGGAAAGGCAGGTTATTATATGGTCTTTTCACTATTTTTGTTACAGGGACATAATCTTCATCCAAAAAGCTTTCCTGGAAGCTAGTCTGTTTGTGCCTAAATTTCAAGTTTAGTTCAGTAGGGAATATGTGAAGACATGAACAAAGAAGAATTTTCAAATACTCACCAACATATTAGCAGGCATTCACTGAGGCAAGTTCAGGATTGACTTCTCAGTCATACCTACCAATTTTACTTCAATTCGTGTATCCTGGAAGAAGGTCTGAGATTTGATTTTCCTCCTTCTTACATTCATAAGGATATATGATGGCTTCAGGAACACTCTCTCACACACTCTCACTCACACACACATGCACACGTGCACAGACACACACACACACAGAGCTATATTTAAGTCAGTCCATTAACAATTACTATGGTACAAGTGAAATTCATATAGTTCATTTGTTATTCATTATGGAAAGATGCCAGACTCCTGCTGCTTTTACTGTTGTATAGTTATACTTTTTACTGGAAGAAAATGCATTCTCCAAAATGTTTCCAAACAGGAAATGGAAACTGAAGCAATTGGGTGAAATTAAAAATAAAATCAATTTAGGGCATCAAAGAATATATAGGGGTAAAAAAAAAGTTTTCAGTGAGTAATAAACATGAGTCTGGTTGAAAGGAAAAGAGACACGTCACTTCAAAGTTAAAACTTCCTAGTGCATTGTTATTAGGATCTGATTGTCAAAGTGGAAATTATATCATCTGCATGTTTGATGTCATCCATCTCCATATTTTACTGAAGGAACTTTTAACATGAAAGAAATAGACACCTTATCGATTATGATCAAAAAACTTTTGTCCAGAGTGGTGTTGGCTGGCTATGTCACAGCAGCAATTACACAGCACTGTTCCCCAGAGACTTTCACCTACTTGTTATATGAAATCAATAATGCCCAAACAAGTACTGAAATGACATTTTAATGTTCACAAAGAACATTTACACTGCAGGGCTGCCTTTGAAATAGCTTTTAACAGCAATGGAAGAGGCAAAAGCAAGTTGGGTTTCATACAGCAGGTAAAAGACAGTTGCTTTTAAAGAAAGGCATTAGCTGTCAATCAACAGGGCTTGGCAAAGACAAACTATGTCTGCCCTAACTATTTAGGGTAACAGCTCGTTTTGACACAAACAAACTGTTCTCAGAGAGATATGATGGAGGCAGGACATCCAGCAGAAGGGGACTGAGATGAGTGAGGAGATGAGCCGAGGGGAAGTGCATCTTCCCACCCTGAGAGAAAGCAGAGCCCAATGTGATGCGGCCAAACCATGAACAGCTGCTGGTGGGAACATGTAGCCTACATTTCGCTCAGTGCTGTCTCTTCACACACAGACACGACATGCACCATAATAACTTGCAGGTTTGACAGCGTTGAGCTTAAAATGACTTTTTATTTAGGCTTTGCAGGGGATATTTGACATTTTGGCTCACAGGGTTTCAGGGACAAGGGCAAGGATAAGTACTTTATGCATCGTCTGTACAGGGCAAGGGAGGAAGTTGTCCCTCCAGCATCAGGCCGGCTGAACTGTTCTCAGCTGTCCCTTTCCTGCATCCTCATCCCCTGCTGCTACCCCAAATCATAATTCAAGCAAAGTACCCACCTTACCTTGCAGTCAGCTGTGTGCCTACTGTGCTGCACGTGATGGGGCTTGGGGCTTTGCAGAGAGCCGTGAGGTAGGTATGACATTACACTGATACAGTGATGCTCAAAAATGAAGCTGCATGTGGATGCACTTGGTGTCTTTATACGACTCTCTGATTATTCTGAATGCACTGAACTGCTTCAGGAAGATCTGGTGCTGGCCCTTGTTGCAGGCAGCATATTGGACTTCAGGAATCACAGGTCTGCTCCAGTATGGCAATGCTACCAGGAACACTAAACTGTAATGTGCTTGTAACTGCAGTTTTCTAAGGTAGACAACAAATCTGTTACATCACTTGGAAAATTGAACAAACTGTAGTTGTAACAAAAGCTACTGGTTAGTAGCAAAGTCCAAGCTACTATTCAAGATAGGGACAGTGTGGTAAAAAATAATAATTAAACTAAAATCCTCTCAGAACTATTAGTTCTTTACTCTATTTTTATGTAACATATGGGTTCTTGTTCAGCAAAACACTTAAGCATATTTTTAGTTAGTCATATATTTATCCTATTTTAGCAGAGGATGTAAAATGATCAAAAAATCCTAAAATTAAATTTTTGCTTAATTTATTACCAAGAACAGATTAATTTGAATATATTTTTAATTCATTTAGATGGGGACTTGGCAGATAAAATGAACGTTAGGCTGCTTTTAATGCCCTTATTCCAAGACAGAAAAGAATTCTGCACTGGAAATTTCAAAAAGTCACCAAGTCACATTCATGTTTACCTTGAAAATTCTCTGATGTCTAGATTTAGGTAATGATGCTTAAGCATCCAGGTCTGGCAATCAAAGTACTTTGTTTTCCCCCTTAATTTCATCTTGAGCTAGGAAGGAGGCTTGTAAGAGCCCGTATTTTGCCTCAGTGACCCTGAGCTGCAGGAAGAAAGAGATTCTTGCAACATTGAAACAATTGCATTCTTAGATAGAGACAATTTAAACCCACATTTCCTATTTATTTAATGAAGTGCTTTCAGTACCAGACAATGACAAAAGCCAGCGGAAGGACACTGCTCAGACTTGCTGTTGAATCTAAGTTCTTGACGGTGAGACCCATAAGGCCTCTCAAATTTTTTGGCATTACTAAAGTACTAGTAAGTTCATTATAAATTATGCTGATTGCTTTAGTTAAAAATATTTCACTGCTTATTTCTTCACTTGCAAAGAAGATAAAAGTACATTGAGTCTAGAAGTACAGAGATGAGGTTAGCAGGATCTTTCCCACTGCAATGTAATATATACGTAATTTATTTCCTGAACACCATCAAATGCCAAGTTAAATGATCTCTTTTCATGCTTACACATCACTACATACTCCATAGTTCTTTTGCCAGAGAGATTATTCTTTGATATTATTCTTCCTTCTCCTGTTTGAAGAATTACTGAAAGACAGCAGAAAAAACGGACATTTCACCTGTAATAGTTCAGATCTGTAATAGTAGCTCTTATATGTTATCTCAAAAAAAAAAACCCCAACAAACTTTAAAAAATACAAACAGCAATTCAAATTTCTGACTTTTAAATGAATCAGATTTAATGGACATAATAAGAAAATAATAAGAAAGAGTAAAGAACATAAGACAGAGTAAAGAACATAATAAGAAAAAAAAGTCTAATACCTCACAGAACTGTGGGAGATCTGTCATGGTTCTTTCAGTGTGGACTGAAAAGGCCCTTTAATAATCTACCTCATGCAAAATTTACTGCTCCTACATCAAATGGTCTGCTTGTTACACTAACATAGTCAGTGCCAAGAATGCTGCTGCCTTACAGGTCAGTGAACAATAGTAAATCAGTCAACAACTGCCCTCTGGAGTTACTGCATCTACTGAAAACTTATCAAGCATCAACAGAATCCCAACTTTCCTGGCTTCTTGAAGAATCCCTGTGGAATGGAGAACAATATCACTTTTGTTTGGTTTTAACAAGCAATCTAGAAGGCGGGGAAATTAGGTTTGCCCCTTTTCTTTTGCACCTTTGCAATTTACAAATTTACAAAGAAAGCCTGAAAGAAGACTTCTAGAGTAGATTTTTTTCAATGGATATTCTTATTCCTGCTTGCTTCTTCACTTTGGAAATGTTTAATCAACATTAGGGCACTCAATATACTTCTGCATTAGAATGCAGCTTGAAATTGCTCTCTTTCTCAGAAACGTTGCTATAGCTCTTATAAGTAAAGGTATCTAAAACTTGCACAGATATTAATACTGGCATTTGTGTCTTCTAGGCCTGTTTTGCACATCCTCAGATTCTGTGGGTCAGCAGTACAGCTGGGTACTCCGTCGCAGTCTCTGAACACCACATCTCCACCATCACAGCCATAGCCAGGAGTACATCTGAAGTAACGTCATACCAGGCAAATTGTAGGCTAACTTTATGATGAAAAGAAAACTCAAAAACCAATTGCGTGTACAATTACTAGGAGAAAGATTTTTCTCACTGCAAATTTCAAACTGTCTTTTATCTTTGTTTAATTAGCACCTATTTGTTAATGATGTAATAGCAAAGTCCCTAGGTAAGGTAGAAAACACAGGACTATACTTTTTCTGTGACCTGTAGTGTAACCAGGGAAGATCAGCATTGACACTCTCCTTGGAAAAAACAACAAATAAAATGTACACCACATTTCCATCCTCCAGATATAGTAAACAATTCTCCTGTTATCTTTATAAAGAATAAAGGCTTCCAAAAAGGTTGCTTTAAAAGATATCCTTTTGTCAGATATTCTTAGGAAAGGAAGTTCATTGTGTTGAAAAAAAATTGCTTTTTATGTGATGAATTATAATCTTAAAAGCAGAACAGTTCATAAGGACGTTTGCTATGAAGTCAATAAGACTATGCATTCAGGTGCTTATTATAGTTCTAAAGAGGCTGCCTTTTCTTTTTGTTTTTGGAATGTTAGTAAAATATTTTTCTGTGTTAAAAAACACCTTTGCAGTCAAAATGTTATTTTTACATTTTTCAATAAAGAAAAAAGTCTCCAGCATTTCATGGTTTACATCCTCCGCATACAATTAAGTTAGGAGTCTATAGGTCTGCACACTGTAGTATTTTGCATTCATTTTGAATGCTTATAGCTGGAGCTGGCTATGTGCATTGAAGAACCGAATCTTGATACGGCTGCAATCAATGGACTAAATCCTCAGATCTGTTGAAATGGGGACTGGGAGCAGACTAAGCTCTTATCCTCTCTTCTGTGTGTCATCAGTGCTGGAGACAGTCCTAAAAAGAATTCAAGTCCCTTCTGCCTCGCCACAGAGTGTGCATCTGCATTAGTGTTTTGATTCAGATCTTTTGAATTGATTGATCTTTTTAGATCCGTGTTTTTGAAGAGAATCTCTCGATCTTCTCCACTTACTAAACTTTGGAGGTTCACGTTGCAGAGTGGTCCTGGAGCTCATTAACTGGCTTTCTTTTGGCTGAAGTTAAACCTGAAGATGTGTTCAGGAAGAACACAGAGTGAACTCCAACCACTAGTGGGTTATTCATTCCGTAGCATTAATCTAGAGCGTGACCAGAGGAAACCCCACTGGAATATATACAGTGTGAATCTTATATCTTAAGCACCATCTCTTTTGCTCTACAGATCAGCTTCAGGGTTTGCTAACCTAGATGTGGTCACATGGGCCTGCTCAGAATTATTTAATTGAGTTTACAGTAAATTTATTCTAAACAGTTTCCTGCTTGTGAAAGCCTGGTTTTAACCATTTCCCTCCTCCTCCTTTTTTTTTCAGATTTTCCCTAGACATGAATTACTTGGAATCTTTTAATCTGTGCTTGCTGCATGCCTGTGGACTAATAAACAGAACAAAAGTCTCAAAATATTAGACAATTGAAAGGTCAAAGATGAATCTAGGAGAAGGTGTCAAGTAGAAAGATTAATATGAAAATGAAAAAAACACAAGACAGAGAGGACATAAAATTCTAATCACTTACTGTCAGGTAAACCTGACTCTCCAATAATTTTTGTTTTGTACTGTCATTTATGTTTTTGCAACCTAAATATAAATAGAATTTCAGAATGTTCCCAAATCAGAATGGAGGCAATTAATACTCATTTTGCGCCAGCTATATAACTCTGCAAGACACAAAGTAGTTATGGGTCAAACTCATTTCATTCAGTGAGCAAGGGCTGTCATATTTTGTTGCTTGGGCAAAACTCTGCTGGAGTTGTTTATTATTCTATCTGAAAATTTGCAACAAGATTTTAAAGGCAGAAGCCTCAGGTTAACTCTTATGGATGTATTTTGCCATTGATGTGATTTCCAGAATAATATGAACATGTAACAAAGAAAATGAGCAGACAGTAGTTGGTAACTTTTTTTGGTGGGATATCCCAAGGTAATATGATTCATATGTGCCTGTGTGAGAATGTGTGTTGTCTGTGTGTCCACATCCTACCCATAGAGCTACAAACTAATTTGGGTTGGAGGGAATCTCTGGAAACCACCTAGTCCATCCTCCTGCTCAAAGTCAGATCTTGCTTCAGGGTCAGATCAGGTTGCTCAGGGCCTTGTACCTGGACCTTGTATAGGACCTTGTAAACTTGTGAGTTTTGAGTGTTTTCAAGAATGGGAATCCCATAACCTCTCTCCCAGGGCTTAACCACCCTCATGGTGAAAATTTTTCCTTATATCCAGTCAGAATTTCCTTTGTTGCCTCTTGCCCTTTTGCTATGCACCTCTAAGTACAGCCTGATTCTGCATCTTTGCACCCTCCCATTAGATAACTGAAGATAATGGTAGATGTCCTTTAGCTTTCTCTTTTCCATACATTCAAACCTAGCTCCCTTGGTCTCTCCTTTGTACATTGCGTGCTCCAGGACTCTACCCATCTTGGTGACACTCTTCTGGACTCGGTCTGGTTTGTCAATATCTTTCTTGTACTGGGGGCCCAAAACTGGACACAGTACTCCAGAGGCAGCCTCATGAGTGAAGGATACAAGTGATAAATCACTTCCCTCAGCCTGTTCGATATGCTGGACTCATGCAGTTCAGTCTGTGATTAGACTTCATCACCAGAACACTGCATTGCTGGCTCATGTCCAAAGTGTTACCTGCCATGACTCACAGGTCCTTTTCTACAGATTTGCTGTCTAGCCAGCTGGTCCAGGACTTCACATTTGCATTCAGTGAACTTCATAAGGCTCCTGTCCACCCATTCCTCTAGACTGTTGAGTTCTCTCAAAAGGGTAGCTTTGTCCTCCAATGTATTAACAGCTACCCCAAGCTGGTGATACCCACAAATTAGATGAGAGATCTTCCATCCCATCATTAAGGCTGTTAATGAAGTTGTTAAACAGTATGGCCCTAGTATTAACCCCCTATTTTACCCAAGAGACAATTAAAGTCCTACCAATTCTGTGAAATAGGTGGCCAAATTGAGGAGGTAGACCCTCAAAGATTCTCTAGCTGAAGGAAAAGCTGTGGCATGAAGTTACGCCTTTTTAGACATCAGAAAATCTTATAGCAGAGAGGCATGAATGGCCATAACTGTGTGCAAAGCTACCTCAGAATTTGCACCTCAGTTGTCACCAGAGAATCGAGCCAGGAGATGAAAATCCACAAGAAATCTTGTTTAATTAGTTATATAGGTTACAAAGTTTTTTTAAGTTAGCAGTTTAGAATTTTGCCCTTAATGTCTTTGAATAACTTAAAGTACTGTATTTTATATCATTGATTATTAATTATTTTGGTGATAGTCATCAGTTACTGGTCAAATCTTGAAGTCTTTAATTACTTTCTTTTAATACATTTTCAGGCAAACTTCCAATTAATTCAAACTGTAACAAAGAGCCTCATTTATTGTTGTTGTTGTTGTCTAGTATGATTCTAATTTGTATAGCATTCACGTGTTCTAAAGTGTCCAGCATTTATGTATTCTAGAGTTTATGTTTTTGTTGTCTTACTTTAGAGTGGTTGAACTTATAAATATTCTGAAGTGATTGTCTTCACAAATTTTGCCCAATGTATTTGGACATTCAATTTTCAATCCAGCTTCAGTTAAGCTCTTTGAAAGTCTCATATTGACTTTGAAGACAGTTACATCAGACTTTCCGTGCAATTGTTAGCTAAATTTTACACTGTTCAGTCTTTACATTATTAAAAAATGCAGTGAGTTTTGTCCATTCTCATGAGGAAAAGTTTTCATTCAGGATTAGTATTCTACCAACATCGTTCTTAGAGACGATCAATAACTCAAAAAATAAGAAACTTAGTATTTATAAGGCTTTTAATGTGTTTGTAAAAAAATGTATTTTAATTCTAAACTGGAAGGTAATACTTTAATATGAAAATAAGTTTTATTTATAAAATCTGCTTTAAAGGGCATGTAAACTTGCTCAATGAATAAATACTACATAAAAACTTAAATATTTTAACTCGGCTGTACAGTCATCCTCACCTACTAAAATTATTTTTATTTATTTCAGTGTGAGACTGAGAAAAATTGTTTGCACTTTATTTAGGTGTCAATTAACTAATCTGGTCTTATTCTGCAGTTTCTAAAAACAAATATATCTCATGAGTAAAATAAATAACCTGTGATCAATGTTATTAAGTTGAATATCTAAATAAACTTTACTTTAAAATAGAACTAAAACCAATCTTTGTTTCCATATCTGAAGTTAAAGAAAGGTAGTAGAATTCCATTACAGAGATGCTGGGTGCATTAGTGCAAAGACAACATTATGCTTTAAATTGCTCATGACAGAGTTGCACCAACAGGCCAACAAATTATTCATATATAATATAGCTGCTCAAAGATGAGACGAAGATACATTGCTCCTTTGAAGCTCCAAGCCATCAATAAAGTCCTAGAAAATAACATTCAAATGAAGTTTCATTTCTGATTCTGCTCAGCCCATTAAAACAAAGCAAAACTTAACCAGGTACGTGATCAGGAAGTCTGAAAATGCTTGGCTGTTGCCTCTTGTGATGCCTGATTAATGAATGTTCCTTTTTCTCTGCCCCCAAAGCCTTATCTATTCTGACTCCTAAGATAGTGGAAGACTGGAGTGATGGATAAAAGCTTCCTTTATTATATAGAAATACCGTGTGATGGAAGACTGCACTCCAGCTTTTTAAAGATATGTAGACACACAGCAAATTTGTTTAACTGAAATCAACTAGAATATTAATTTTGCACAAGCAGCTTCAATTTGACCCTGAGGTATCTCCTTCAGCTTTGCTGTTTTGGAAGCCCATGGGCTAGGCAAAACTTTATCATGTAAGGTTATCCATGTCCTCTTCTCTGGCTCTTACTCTTGGCAGCAGAGTCTTTGAAAAAAGATTGCCACAGCCAAGAGAAGAACAGTTTGTCTGAAGAAAACAAACAAAACACATGTACTTTTCTTCACAAGACCACTCAGCCAGAGAAGAAGAAAAGTTATAGTTTATATCAGTTTATATTTACATAGTTTTATCAGTCCTGTTGGAGTGGTGAATTGTTGCTCTGTGACTGGGCAAAATGTTTGTGTGTGTGAGTAAAGGGACAGAAGAAAAAAGGCATAGCATAATGTTTTCATAGTTTCTACATTCAAAAAATTGTTTAATGCATATTTCAATGATTGGTTGTTCCATATGATTATACTGTTCCTCTCTAAGTGGCTGAGAGATAGGTTCCTTTTCCAAACAACCATCATCTGAAAAGCTGGGGTATTAGCTTCAATCTTCTGAAAGTTAATTCTCAGAACCTATTTTCAGCCATGATATTTACTCCCTCCTCACACCACCATACAACCTTGTGAATGGGCATGTTGCCAAGATTAACAGATGAGAATGAATACAGCTCTGCCAGTGAACCAGCAGGTGCTTCACATAATAGAAACACGAATCAATGCAGCAACAAGAAAACAGCACCTCCTGAATACCTGCACCTGGAGGAAGAAAGATGTCCTCTCACAACTTTGAAGAGCTGGATTAACTTCAACATTTTTAAAAAGCTTCTGCAGCCACATAAGGCATGCTGGTGGCATACTAGAAAGAATAATGCTGCAGAATAAGAGAAAAGAGTAATGCTCCATCTATGTCTTAAAGATGATCTCAAAGGGAGGATACACTAGAACTTCAGAATTTAAAGATGGCATATGTTGATTAGACTTGATTAGTTACTGACATTCTAATAAAAGTTGTCTCCTTTGTGGTTTAGCTTAATGTTAGGTTTAGGTTAGGTTGATGTTTCAGAAAGGGGTGAAAACAGAAGAAAGTGAACCTGTTCTTTTACATCCTCTCTTTGCAAGCAAATACCATAGGTAAATTCTAAGTTAGAATTATAACTCTACTAAGTGGCCATGAATTTCAAAACATATAGTTCATAAGTAAGATCTCAGGGAGTTTTAACAATGTGGGAACTGTAAATACCTTCTTATTCCGTTCTTATTTTCACTGAGTGTGCCAATTTTGTGTAGCACAGGGTTTTTCACAGAGGTTTTGCATTAGCCTTTTTTTAGACTAAATTGTAGTCACCTAACCTTGGAAGAGATGGTGAGCTGTAATACTCCTAAAAAAATAGTCAGTAATGATAGATTAGCACAGGTTAAAAACTTCCAGTTTGCCCAGATTTTATCTTTGGTGATCGCAGAGGGAATCAAGAGGAAATGCTAGGCATGAGAAATTAGAGGCGACTACTTGGCATCCAGTCTGTTAGTGAAGAGATGTGTGTTCTGACTCTGCATCTGAACTCAGGGGTCCTATAGGGGAGCAGAAAGACAGAGCCTTACTCTCTCTTGCCTCATGGAGATCCTGTTCCACAAAATAGTGTGTCTGTTCAACATGATCATAATGGGATGCAAACCTCAATTATCATTTCAATGGCCTATGCATCAGGGAATTTAATTTGTAGCCTTGGTATTTCAGTATCTAGCTCTACAAGGTCCTTCTTATCTTGTTTAGATTAAATATAACTAAAAAGCCAGATATTGTAGGTAAAACCAGTTTTCTTTCTCTTGAATTCATCTTCTAGGTCATTAATTGTTCCATTGAACCATATGGAATCAAAACAGTATATCTAACACTGGTCCATAGCATATGACCAATAGGAGTCCCTGTGGATCTTTTCACCCGTGCAGAATATAATTTTTGTTTCCTACCTGTCTACCAGTTTTGAATCCATGCTAACCAAAAACTAGATCCATGGGGAGAATAAGTCTTATTTGCATAATGTACATAACTTTGAACCCAGAATTGCTGTAATAAACAGTTGTCACCAGTTTGTACTCTGAGCCCTTGAGTCATTGGCATTTGATATTCCTAATGAATTCTGCTGCTTTTCACAGTCCTAGCCAGAAAGGACAACAAACCCAAAACTTAAGCACAAGTCTTCAGAACCTCTGCAACTGTAGTGTAAGGGTTAAATATAAGTTGATTTGGCTGCAAATGTGCACATTAAAGTCCTAAAACACAGTACAAAAGCTAGACCATTTTACTGTTTTTCCATTAACTCTTTAATTAAAAAAGAAACAAAATAGTTCATCCATATCATGCTATATTTATCTAGGAATATTATTATGTGTTTCATTATTGACTCTTTGGAAGATACAAGCTATCTAACTTGTTATTGCTCTGGGTAAGACAGATGCTTATGTTGATGTTTGTGTGTAATTTCAGCTTTTATTAATGGAGAGAGACAGCTCCATTTTTTAAACCTCGTATCGGGGTTATTAATCAAGTATTAATCAAGCGTGTCTTGTTTTGTTTTTATCTACCTATAACCGTTAAGGCAAAACAAGAAATTAAAAGAAAAGACTACATTTTTGAATAAAATATATATGAATAAGCCAAAATGTGGCATAAACTGAATAATAATAACAATAACAAAAGCAATTATAATAAAAGGAAACTAACCTGTTTGGTATATATCAGAGTTTGCTAAATTTCATATTGGCCAAACTAGAAGTGACTAAACTCTGTTTTAGTCTTGGCCATAATAATACATTAAATCCTGGCTGAATGCTACTCAGTTCTAACCCAGGCAAACTCCCCATTTCTTCCTTGGGAGTTTCACAAAATGGGAAACAAGGAAAATACATAAAATTGCCACTGAAGCTGATAAGAGCTTGCATGAATGAGAAGTGAAAAAGAGCTCATTAGAAACTCCATGATTTGTCCAGATTTAAGATGATAAGATTTGCCTGCTTAAGACAGATTGTTGTAAATTATGTTAAATGAAATCACTGACACTTTTAAAAAAAAGGCAATTATAAAGGAATACATTAAAATTGCTACTTAAAATAAGTCTGTTCCTGAGTTAGCTAATGCTTTTTCGTTCCTTTGAAAAAACTAGCAAGTAGAGATAACTGATTCAAAATAGCAACCCTCTCTTCCAGTTATGAGCAATGTAATTGAGAATGGACAACAAAATTAAGTAGCTGTCACAGCTTCCTTGGCTATTGTCTTTGGAATTCTAGAGATGAGCAGGTTATAATTTATCTGCTACCTGCTGCTACTGTACCAAGTAATATCGCATTTTAGTGAATAATTCAACTTGCTAATTATGTAAACGAGATTGTGCAGGGGAACAAAGGTATCAAGGTATCTTTTTTAATCTAGAAGCTTCCACATGGTGTCTCCATGTCTATTCCCAGTATTTCTCATCCTGTACATCTTTACAGATTCTCTTCCCACACATAATATTACTATTATTTGTAACAGTAATGTATTATGTGCATAGCATTTATATAGAGAAATATTTTACTCACTCATACAAAACAGTGAGTCATTGATACTGTGGTTACGTCTGTATAAAAATTTGTCTACAGCTGAAGGCTCATATAGTGGAGGACTGCAAAAATAGTGAGCTATAGATCCACATGCAAAACCGTTGAACATTTTGAATGATACATAGCACACTGACTCTTACAGAATGGATTTTTCTTACTCGTTCATTTTATTGTAAGTTATGAATAGAATATTAAACACTTGACCATCATTAGTGCCTTTCAAGGCCTGGGGACTAAGACTTATCCTTCTTGAGGATGATCCCCATTTCTGATTATTCTGCCAGTAGCTACAGTTAAGATCTATTGTTCTCCTCATCCCCAATTATCTTTTTAAAAATTAATTAACTGCTTTCTTTTCTGTCATGGTTTCTTCATTTTAAATTGTATATAAAGAGATTGTCTAAGGCTATTTTATTCATTTCAAGCGGATCACTCATGTAAGTTAATTTCTAATCTAGAGCATGAATAATAGCACATTTATGGGAAGATAAAGCCATCTATTCTATTTGTAATTATTCCTTTGGGTTTCTTGGGCAAGCCTATTCAAGATGTAAGTAGTTATAGCAATATTTTGTTTGGAGGGCAAATTTATCTGCCATCTCTGTGTGTCTCACAATTCACATCACTGGCATCACTGTTTGCCTCAAATATTCTCAATATTGATAACAATATCTTCTTCCAGATATTGTGTAAGGTCCCATCTTTTTTTGATTGTACCCTTGCCATAGGCAACTTAGCAGTAGGATGGATTAAGTTATAAATATGCAGTTAAAAATAGCAATAGCCAAATCCTATAAAAAGGGTGTTTACTTTTCTGATTTCGCACAAATACTGTGCCAGTTTAGCTTCTCTATGGTGGAACAATTTTATATCTGGCTCAAACATATCTATACTTTTTGATCCTTTTGTAAAAACTGGACACTGGTCACTGAGCTAAAATTAGAGGAAAACTGACCTGGTTATTTTGAAGAATATGCTGAAATATGAAGGGTACGCTACCTGTGATGGTCCTGTGTCATAGTACAGTCAGCAGGAGCCCTTGGGGGTGGTCCTCTCTTCCTATTAAAAAGAAGATGTAGCTGGTGGAGTGCGCTTGTAGCTCAGTGAGCATTACACCTACCTGCTCTGAAATAGCTCAGATTTGGTGACATTCTGGCAGGATGCAAAGGACATCTTTTTGAATTGATATGTAGGGAAAGAGGAGGTAAATAACCCAAAAGCTGAAGAAAGTGAAAATGAGATTTTGTAGGTGTTTGGTGGGCTGAGTTCATGCTAAATTATTTGAATCCTGATTAATTAAAGCAGTGTTTTCGTGATATTGTAATGTGCTAAGAGCTTTGGCTGCCATACAGTAATTATTTTTTTAAACAGTTAAGTGATGCACTGTCCTATATTATGCAAGCATGATATCAAAATAAAAAGCAAAAAGTGTTTAATTTTAGTGGCTTCAATTTATTAATTTCCTTGAAATATGAAATATTTCTAAAATGCTAGAGAGAGACTAGTCTCTACCTGATTTCTGTCATATACTTTGAATGCTGTTTAATGGACCTAAGTCATATGCAATCACTTTGACGTGTAGGAGATCAACTTAAGTGATTTTAGCAGTCTTTTGGTGCGACTTACTGTAGGAAAGTCATTTTCAAAGTGATAGCTGCCTCTTCATTAATCACAGCTGCTAATACAAGTAAGAGTTTGGTGACTGAAGCTACATTGTCCATTCAGGGAAAGGTGGAAAGAGAAGACAAGATTAGTGACCCAGATTAGTGCACTGAAACCCCAGAATGTGAATTCAGTTAGAATTAATTACTTTTTTGCAAGAAAGCTGTTGTGGCAGTAGAAACTGTCATCTGAAAAGGATTCAGAGAGGGGGTTCCATTCTTTTATATACACCTAAACTATAAGACTAGTCTTTAAAAATAAGTCAGGTTTTATCTTATGGATAAGGGACAACACATGTTTATGCTCATTCTATGCATTCTATGAAGCCCTCTTTCTGCTCCCCAAAGTCCACCAAAAGATTCAGACTATTTCAAGACTTAGAACACCTTACAGGTCGTTTGCTTAATGCCTCTGTAGCATCCATCCTTTGTGGCATTTAACGCTGATCAAGCAATTTTCTTGATTCATAGTCTTACTGAAGCACTAACAGTGAAAAAGAGATTAGGCTGAAGCTTAGCTCTGAACTGAGAAGTTCAGAAAATTAAGTGTTATATGACAGTGAGCGAAGTCTTTTCTCTGTTTGCAGTTCTGCTTCCTGTGGAGACCTCTGTTTCTTTATGAGCACATATTTGCACATTTCTCAGTAAATTAACAAGTAGGCATGCTCCATATGATTTTCTACTTGGATGAAGACCCGGGCCTTCATGGGTCTGGGTGTGTAATTGTGCACATGTATTTGAAAAGGTGACAACTGAGTTAGTGTTGTCCTCCATAAATTCCAAACATGTTGGTCTATCACAGGTGATAACATTTTCTTGGTATTGAAATGGATTCTTGAACAATGAAAATTGGTTCACCAAATGAAGAATTACTGAACATATGGTAGCATTGTTATTTAAAGAGGTTCTGCATGCCAAGAACTGATAGTGAAGCATTAACACACATTGCTAAATCATTTTGTAAGAGAAGAGGGGAGAAAAAAATGAATAGGAGGGGGATATTTTGTATTTTTGAGCTTTTCTGCACCTGATTCTGCATTGGCTAAACACTGCACTATTTTGTAAGATTAACTGAAAACAGTTTTTCAAAGTATGAGGAAGTGCCTTTGAAATTTCAAAGTGTTGCTTGGATGGTTTGGGAGGTTTTAGTTATGTTTTTTGAATGCACTACTGGATAGAATATTAAATGTAAATTTTTAACACATTCAAGGTGGATCGGTAAGAACCACAGTCTTTAAAGAACGATTTCCACTTTTGGTGTCTTTGATGGTGTGGGACCATTTTTCCAGTACGTAAGGCACTTTCTATTCCCATACTTTGGTTACCACAAGTAATGATGATGGACAATGAATAAAAGCAAACATATATTTAGGGTTATACATATGCTTCGTAGGAATACTTGCACTGGTGCTGTTTCATAATATGTTTAGTTACTAAAGGTCCTTTTTCCTGACTCTACCCAAGGAAAGAAACTGACATTTGCTCATGGCTGTATACAAGTCATTGATATTTGAATGTTGAATCTTCAAAATTAATGACATAAAAACTGTGGATGATCAAGATTTTCTATTTTGCTTTTTACTGGCAAAAGCCAGTCAATAAGGAGAAACTAAAGGCAGGATGATAGCATACTTCCCAGCATCCTTGCCCTGAATCTGGGATATTCTGACCAAATCACACGCATATACAACCCTATTAATGAAGTAATGCAGTCATGTTTTAATGAATAGTTGTCTCTGCTTCTTACTGGGACCAAACAGTGGAGTAAGAACATACAGAATTTAAGTTGGTATATCCCAGTAATATTTTATAAATATAAGCATGAGTTAGGAGAACACTAATGAACTTTCCTAGACCATGTTTGCTTTGAAAGGAAATGGTGTACCTGTCATGTCACCAAGCTTTTGGGGTATGTTTTTGCAAACCATGCTATCATGTATGCACATATTCACAAACAATATGCAAAACAATTTTCAGTTGACACATCAGACAAACAAAACTAGATAACTGTAAAGCAGATGTAGTGAGGGTTTTTGACACTAAATACACATTCTATGTAAAAACAAAGGCATTTTATAAATTAAGCATTTTAAATTAAAATTCTGTGGGCTTTATTATATTATGGGCAATCACAAAGTCAGTTTGTATTACCACAAAAACATTTTTATGAAGACATAGGATAAATCAAAACAACCAATGTAAATCTCTTCATATTTATGAAGCAAAGCTTGGAGTAAATACTTTTAGCTCAGAACTACTTTATTACTACTTTATTACCATGGTTTCAGATCAGAAACTGAAAGAACTCATTTTCCATGTTCAGTCTGTATTCTAATATGCTAGTAAATATGAATTCAGGTTCATAGATGAGATTGCTACTAGGCAGTGTGGTTTTATGGAAAAGAAGTAAAAACCTGATTTTTTAATGAGGTATCAAGTATTATCAATATGGGAAACCTCATATGGAATACATTTTATCAAAGGGATCAGCAGCATGCAATATTCTAGTTTCAGAACAGTTCTGTATAACAACAGTAAAGTGCTCTTTAAAAAGCCAAATAACTACCAGATCTTAAAAACTATTTTTTAATGATCTACAATTATTCTAAGAGGCTGTTGCTAGGCAGATTTCTATAGGGAGCAGTTTTTGATCCCCTGTGCTTTTTCATTTTCAGGAGTAATCTGGGGATAATTAAAAAATCGCATCTGATATTTTTTTGGGTGATACAAGGATTGGTGAACAGGATAGGACACACTGAATTAGTTGTATTGAAACAAAATGTGCTTTGTTATAGTCAAATACAAGACCATAAAGAGAGGAAGAAATTTGCAGTTGTATCTGCAGAATGGAGGACTGTATCCCGGAGAATATTAAAATAGTGTCCTGTTTTGGGAGCAAGTTCAGCAGATGGCCACCACAGTGGCTGGGGCCTGGAGCACTTGCCCTGTAAGGAGATGCTGAGGGACCAAGGCTTGTTCAGCCTTGGGGAGAGTTGGCTTCGGAGGGGAACTGTGAAGAGCTTATCGAGAAGATGGAGCCAGGCTTTTCGTTACGATGCACAGTGGGACGATGGCAAACATCAGACAGAAGCTGAAACAAGAGAAGTTTAGACTGGATATAAGGAAAAACTTGTCACCATGCAGTGACTGACCATGCAGTCAGGCAGTGGAATAGACTGCTCAGAGAGGCTGTGACATCTTTGTCCTTGGAGGTTTTCAAGACCAGCTTGAATAAAGTCCTGAGCAAGCTGGTCTGGTCCTGCTTTGAGCAGGAGGTTGGACTAGAAACCTTTCCAGGTCCCTTCCAACCTCAGGTGTTTTGTGATTCAATGGGATAACCCAGTTCCTGACTATTTAAAGAAGTCAGTAGTAGTCAAATCATCTTTTGTTTTTGTACAAGATAGATTATTGTTTTATCCCAGCTTTTATAAAAGAATTTAAAAAAATAATGGTGCAAAGAGAAGAATTCTGAAAAGAAATTGAGAGCAGGAAAAACTCCTATTGGTAACAGTTTTAAATTACACAGCTTTTAGTTTATCAGCTTACACAGTTTTTAGCTTATCAATAAGTAAATAAAGGTGTGATTTGATTATCATGTATAAATACCTATGCAGGAAGAAAATACTAGGTGCTTAAGGGTTCTTTGCTCTAATAGAAAAAACAAAAAACAATAAAAGAGCCGCGACAGGATTTTGAGATACTTGATGATCACGATGGTAATAATAATAACTGTAACTACCATGTTTGGGAGGAGAAAAATTAAAATTAGGAATAAGACTCATTTTGTTTTTAACTTTGAGGATAAGGACCTCTAGAAAAAAAAGAAAATGGTGGATCTTTCCTCTTCTAACAGCTTCAACTCAAATGTGAATATCTTTATAGAAGACATTGTAGCCAAACACAAATTACTGGACTCAGTACAGGTATTGCTAGGCTAAATTCTGTGGTCTTTGTGTGCAATATAGTATCTCTTTTGGCCTTAAATTTTCTAATCTATGTATGAGAGTCTGTGACATTCAGTAAAACATCATTAAATGACTCAAGATATTCTGCCCCAGAATTCAACTTGTTTTCTAACCTTGACCTTACCTCATTTGGGAGGGATACCAGTTGGACTGCAGTATAGGAAACCAGGAAAACAATTTGAGTTTGTATGACTCTCCCTTCTCCCCTCCATAAAATGTATTTATGATATTGAATATCACAGCTAAATAACTATGACTCTTGTGCATACTTATATCTATCTATGTGTGTATATACACACTATAATGTAAATATACATTATAATATCTAAAAGTTGGTGCCTTCTAAATAGTATTTGTGTAAAACAGTTTTATATTAATACACATAGTTAATAAGAAGAGTTAGTGTTAGTGATGTCCTGGTTCATTAGCTTCCATAAACTTCTGTATTAGGAAAAAAAGCATGCCATTAGCAGCAGTAATAAGGACAAGGTGCTTGCTTCCTCACAGCAACAGCCTCCTCAGATCTTTGACTTCAGTACTTCATAATCTTTCCCACTATGGTAGGACACACTTATTTTTCTCACATGAAACACTCTGTATTTGCTTCCATTGAATTGTAATTGAATTGTCCCTTTCTTAAACCATTCAAAATCGTGCATTATTTCAGCCTCCATTCATTGAGCAATTTGGTGCTATCCTCTGTCTTTCATCAACAACAAATCACGTTAGTGAATGGTCTATACTGTATCTTTGAGATTGTTAATGAATATATTAAGTTATGCTGGACCAGGCACTGACTCCTGAGGGAGCAGCTCTAACACTCTAACATAATAATTGCTGTGCTGAGAGCAAGTTATATCCTCCTTTTTTGGTGTTACTTGGTCCACCCAAAGACAGGAAAATAGAATCAGCTTCAGTACCAATCACAGTTATACAATCTTTCATTACCTGCTTATACTCTGACCTTTTACTTTTACAATCTGCCCTCCTGCCCTTATCTACTTTCTAATAAACTAAAATAGTGGCTTCTATGCTACCTTTGCAAAAGGTCCCTCATGATAACACTCTGCAGAATACTATTTTGAAAAGAAAACAGACAGTATCTGTTGCTTATTCTCTTACAACATTCTAGCAGATTTATGGAGCTCTGGTGAATATATTTACTCAATTCGTATTTCTCTAGGTGCTTTGTGATCATGCCTTTGATTAAAGACTTTGAATGTTTGCACTTCTCTAGACATGCATCTCTGATAAAATGCATGAGAAAGACCTCTGAAAAGTGGACTCCTTATGAAGAGGGAACAAGAACAGGAATTTCTTTCAGAAGTTTTCCAGCAGTTTATCTAACCCATCTATCAGCTGACACTGAACCACTGAATGATGCATATTTACAAAAGAAGATGATAAAAATAATGCAGTGTTAACAGGGGTTATGATTTATGGTTCAAGTAATACATTTTGTTTGAGTTACACTTCAGTAACTTTGCTGCTTCTTTTGTACAATAAATGATACTTCTGCAATCTATCTGATTTTGGAAGCTTGAGGAAAAAAATGGGTCAGAAATTGTATTGTCTATATCAAGCCTAGCCGCAAAGCTATATAGGACAATACTTCTTTAGTCACAGGAATAGTGATGTCCCAAGATTGATCTATGTTTCTAACTCACCATTGATCATGCTAGACCTACTACTTTTGAATTACTGTTAATCTTGAAAATGATTTGTTTTGGTGGCCCATTGTATGCTTTATTGTCGGAAAGAAAGCAGCATATACCATCCCTATGGCTATAGCTCCTAAATGTCAACCTTACTCTCTGATATAGTCAACATCTGAAATAAACAAGTGTCAATTAATCAGTCAACAGAAATATCAATTTTAATGCATGACCTCCTAGACAGAGCTATTTGGGATAGTTTATATTTGATTCGCTTAATATATTCCACATGGGGTTGACATTTTCAATGCAGAACGCAGAACACATTTCAATATAGAATGCAGAAGGGTCCTGAGGCCAAGCCATAGCTGGCAGGGCGGGAGTAGTAGATCAACAAAATTCTACGGAGCTTTGTAACAGAAGATCAGTTCTTTCTTATAGCTTAAAATGTTTGGGAAATACATTTCAGAAACAAATGGTTTATGGTACAGAAGCTGCACAAGCTGACAATCAAATACTCAAGTTGAATCAAACAGTGAGAGCTATGGGTAATGACAGGCAACACTGAAGTGGCTATGTTAAAAAAGAACGTGTATAAATTAATGATCTGATTATTATTGCAATTAAAGACTTCTTGTCTAATACAATGACATGTGAGAAGGTTATTATTATCTTATATATATAATATCAATAAAATCCCTGTCTAAAATAATTTTATATTTAAAGAACAGGCCTAATTTACAGCATGTATGAACTAGAGTGGTGCCAGCTGAAGCTCTAGCAAATGTATGCATCAGAGGGATAATGAGACACATTAGAAATTAATAAATGCATCTTTTGGTCTCCTAGATCAGAAAGTGAAAAGTGAGCAAGCCTAAGTTATCAGGGGAGAAACCCTATTTACCCATCTTTTCTCTTAGCTGTACCACTGGCATGCTTTATCACCTGTACATATTTTTATACTCAGAAAAGTAGCTACTTTAAGGTAGGAATTTTTGTTTGCTTCCAAAAAATAGATGTGTGCAAACTCATATAACTTAAATTCTATTGATAATTTTCCAGCCTTAAAGATTCAAGTGACTTCAATATTTTTCACAACACTTTTCCTCATCCTTAATTGGAGTAGAAATAAAAATGAAGAGAAAGGATTTTCAGTGGTTTTAATATATGCTCTTAATTATTATTCAGTATTAATACTCAGTCTTAATTACAATACAGAAAAAACAGTTTTCTGCCATAGACCCATTAAAAAGCTCCATAAAAGTAACTAACTCAAAAGATTTTCTTGCCTGTAATCAAAAACATCTATAAAACAGTAAGGTTAAACCATCTTTCTTAACATTCAGGACCAGGTTTTCAGATTATTCATTAATACATATTCAACAAATGTAAATGATTTCATTTCAGATGTGAGGCTGGACCATCACTATTTTAGTTCAGTACATTCCTTATTGTCATAACATTTAAAAATCAATCATACTCTAGATCTGAGTGTTAATTTCTTCCTCAATTAAAATAAAATTGCAAAAGTGCAGAGCAATTTTGGAATTTGTTAGAGCAAAATAATCTCTGATGAATAAGAAAAGACGGTGAGTAAGAAAACATGAATTTCAATGCTTTATAGACCTTGTTTTGTTTCAGGGAAACAAGGACAAACAAAAATCTTCTGTAGAGATTTTTTTTGCTGCTTAAAATAAAAAAGACATATTGACTCTTTTCCTTTTAAAGTTTCTCTTTGTCTGTCTAAAGAGCTCTTTTTTTTTTGATCAGCTTCAAGGAAAGAGAGGAACAACTGGCTTTTCCTTTCTCTTTCCTCCTGGTCATAATCTCTAATAAATTCTCTCTCTCTCTCTCTCTCTTTTTTTTTAAATTCTACTATGATTTTATTTAAATACATATCCAGAAGGTTTTCAGTGTATACAGCCTAAAGAAAATCATAATGAGCGCTGGGGTGAAAAGGAAGCAGAAGTTTTTTCCAGTAGAAAATACCATGCAAACAGTTCAGTGTTAAGCTTTTAAAGCTAGCTGAGCAGTCAGGGCAGAACCAGGGATTAGCTGAAGGAAGTCCTGCCATGTTCATTGCCACTCCTAATGGATCCACACTAGGTCAATCAGGTCAATGGCTATAGCCCTAGATGTCCCTCACAACATTCGGTACTCAACATATGGAATCACATTTCTGTGGATAACCACACCGCAGGGCCAGTACACACCCAGAGCAAGAGCGTGGGAATGATTTTCTCATTTCCTGACATAAAGTGTAATTCTTGTGGGAATGTATGTTATACCTCCTACTCTATGTCTAGTCTTTGCCTTTACAAGACACAGCTTGTGTTGATCTGCTGGGGTGTGGGAGAGGAAAATCTTTTGAATCGTTTAATTTTTTAAGAAATTCCATCTGATTTACCTTGTCTTACTTTTTTCTGTTTTTTTTTTTTTGTTGTTGTTTAATTTTCAGGTTGCAATATTGAGGTTGCAACTGCAGGTGTCAGTGCTTATGCTTGTTTTTCTGAGTAGCCCCTATATATTACACTTTTTTTAACCACATTAGACACCTTGGTCATAAATACTTTAAAAATATTGCAGTAAATGGAGTCTGTTTAAAGTCCCTTTGACACTAAGATTTTTATAGCCTTATTTATGTCTTGTACACATCTTTTCACCCTACCTGAATCAATCAATACATAATACCCAACCTAAAGCTACCACTAAAGATTCTCGATTATATGAATTGTAGCCTACAGATCTTAAAGGAATCAACAGAAAAATATTCTTAGGGACTGATTTTTATCCTGGAACTTCTAAAAAAAACCAAATGCTGGAAAATTCATGAGTTTAAAGTGCACTTAAATGTTGTATTTGTCACACATGGTAATGCTGACTTGAAGGAGAAAAGGCTATCAAAGGAATAGAAAATATAAAATGAACAAAATGTAAAAAGAAAATTTCTATGAACTCTAAAAAGGGTTGTTAAAATAATTCAAAATATATTGACAACAAACAACAAACCCTTATTTTGTAAAGTTCATTTTATAAAGTACTTTAGGAAATATTTAGATCTTTCCAATAACATCACTGAATGCTTTTCAGTCATATAGTTTTATGATTATCTCATCTTTGAAAACAATGATGAATGGAAATGACAATCCACCACTTTCTTCTATGACATAAAAATTAGGTTCACAATGATGAAGAGGCCAAACTGTATTTCATTTTGAGATGAAAATTAAACCTGTGATGATTATAAGATGACCTGTTTAAGTGCATTACATCTGCCTGAATTAGTGTTTTCCTTAGAACAAAGACACTCAAGAAAACGGAATAGTGGTTGCAAAGTAGTAATGATCTGATCGTTGTGGAAGAGCTCACATAGTCCTCAAGGACACTGAACTGTATGGTCATAGATGCAAAAACAAAACAAAACAAAAACGGCATAAGATGCACCCAAACTACTTTTAAATTGACTTGCTTGAGCAGTCTGCAGCATAAAGCTCAAAACAGCCTGGAAAATCTTTGAGGACACTGAATAAATCCATTAATATCTAGCTCACTTGCCAGACTCTGTACTGTCACGGCTCATGCCACTAGGCCAGCTAGCTCATTTTAAACCAGCTTAGATATGCCCTGTAGCCACCATGAAAACAGTCTAGACATTACCTTTTGACTACTGGACAAGAATGTTCTCATTGGTAAGAATAACCAATACAGGCATAGCATAAACCTTTATCATAGTTTTTTCTTGTGTTATTGTACAACCACTATCTTCAAGAACAGATTCCTTGAACAAAGAACTGATTTTTAGTTGATACTCAGAACCAGTGCACACAGAACTAATTGTTGTGTGACTGAGTAAGTTGCACTGAAAATGGAGAAACATTTTTGACTAAGAAACTTTTATAGCTTTGGCTAGTCTATTTAGGCATGTGAGAATGTTTCAGTAAAATATTATCAGAAACAAAACTATGAAAAGTTGATTAAAATCTGAAAATGAATCAGGTTATAATTAATCATTCTAGAGCTGTAAAAATCGTTATAAATTAGCCACTAAAAATAAGTAAAAAGGAATGTAATGGCTTAAATTGAGGTTTAAAGTTTTCGTTAGTGCCCAAATCTATTCCAGTGGAGGAGATGATAGCTTCAGTTGATTCAGCTCTATAAGATTTACGTGTATCAGGAAGGTATAATTAGAACACAGGCAATCAAAAAAAAAACAACCCCCCCCCCCCTCGATTGACATGATATAATCTGAAGCAAAGTTAAATATTATTAAGAGGCTAGTCCTCAATAGACTTAAAAGTTACAGGACAATTTAATCATATAAAGGGAAGTATTTTTAAAGGTACGCAAGGTGGTAAAAGTGTCAGTAGATATTCAGTAGAAACTGCAAGTGTGTTACATAGGTTAAAGTGTCTGACTAGGATTCAAAACTAACTTTGCAGAAAACAGCATTTGTCACTCTTAAAAATTAATTTTTTTGGAAGGAGGTAAAGTAAATGTCCAGACGACAACAGAACGTTCCAAAACTACAGTATAATTACAACGCTATGTATTCAGAAACACTGTATGACAGTGCATAAAAGTGAACTGAATGCATTTCATGTGAGTGCTGATGTCAGGCTGAATGAAGTCTTTAGAAATCTTTCCATTGACTTGATCAGGTTTTGAAAAATATTCAGAATTATGGAGTATGAGGCTTCTGTTAGGTCGAATAAAGCTACAGCCAAAACATGCGAGATCTTCCTACCTGACTTGGGCATTTTTCTATTTTAAAGGTAGGTTTTTTTGCTTCCTCAATATCCAACAGAAATGAATAGACATCACTGGAAGGTAATTCATCCCATCCTAAGACAATTGTGAGTGACCATAGACTGTGTCTACATTAACATGTTGGTATTGACCAGTAGTACCATTTTGAAGTGAATCCCCCACTCATCTTCCCTTCCTGAACATTTGCTCGGTTTGCAGAGCACTTTGGTGAGCACAAGCTCAGTTAGTTTCTGAGAAAGCTAAACTAGACACTCCAGCATGGGCACACAATGAAGGCACTCCAAACCTTGCTGGGAGCAAAGGTGCCCAAACCAATGACTGATATTTCAGATAGGTTCAAGACATGTGTGGTACAGATATGGTCCATAGAGATATGCTTCAGACTAAATTTAATATGAAGTAAAGTCTCTGAACTGCGTATAGTGTAAACATATGGGCCTGGGCACCAACTGCTTTGATCCACTACTGCACCAAATTACTTGCTAATATAGACATATACATATACGATTAGACATATAGACTAGCCTAAATTTTTGAGGCTATTAGATGAGATGCAGCTCATATAAGATGAACTTGTATGTAGCTGGTCCATAATGAAAGACTTCAGCACTGAAGCAGAAAGGAAGAATGTTTTGCTAAAAACATTAATTCTCACAACCAGATTCAGAGTAGCTTTGGGAGAGGGATGAGTATACTGTTACAAGATGCATCTGCAATCTTACATGCAGATCACTAGGAAGCAGAAAATAATTAAGGATATCTGTGTTATCTAGTGTACTACGTACTTGAAAGGCATGAGTGAGCTGATATTTGAGCTTTAGAAAGATGGGACAAAGCAGATGGGACAAATGCTGGCTATGCTATGCTGTCTTTCACAGTTCTTAGCAGCTGAAAGAATTTCCACTATCTTTAAATATGGTTCTTAGGTAGTTATGATAAGAAAATATTATTTGTTCATGTGAAAACTTGACTAAAATAAATTATCATAATATCCCTTGAAATTTTCTGTGGAAAATAAGAAATGAGTTTTGTTAGAAATTCCAAAGAATTGATTTTCAGAAATACACAGTTTTTAGCTTATTGTCATTTACTTGCTGAATAAACCCTGTGTAGCAGTCGTTACTATTTAGGCAAACACAAAAAGATGCTGCTTTTGCTCAGGGTTGATTCAGTGGAGCCAGATTATTGAAGGGAGGAGTCAAAAAGTTTAGAAAATATTTTAGTGAAAGAAGATCGGAGGATGTGAGACACAAAGATTAAAACAATTTATTTTTTTCTTATAGTATATTTATTTTTAAAGTCATTAGAGTATATTCAAATAAAATAATAAGCTACACACTTGGACACAGGTAAGGTAACACTTCTTCATGTGTATGTATATTCATAGCCACAGAGTATATTTTGGTAGTATAAAAATATGCACTGTTTAAACACTGTTTTCAAAAAAGGACATTTTGAAAAGAAATATGTATTTTTTAGATCCTCAGAATGCTTATATCTCAACATTTTGAATTTAATGTCATTTAGATTCATCTATCTTGCAGACCTCTCTCTATCTTATACAAGCAAAGAATTTCAAAATTGGAGAAATTATTTGATCATCTCCATCCACTCTCTGCTAAATTTTTGTTGCTGTTGTTCTTGCTTTTTACAGTATGGTCTTCTGGTATTTGTCCAGCCTTGGTTTAAAGATTTCAGTCAAAGATGATTCTGTATTTTTACATGAAAATCTAATAATCATAATCACTATTGCCCTGGAAGAATAAGGCACTTCAGCATGTGCATAATTTTAAGCATTTGAGCACTGGCATTGATTTCAATCAGACTGCTAGGCTTAATGTTATGCAAGTGTTTAAATGCCTTGTCAACTCAGGCTACTACCATTATGAGAAACTGTCAGATCAGACAAAAGTAAAATAGATCCTGACCTACATATTTTAAAATATATACTAAAACTGACAGTGGTCTTTCCTGAAACTATCATGCACCATGTCTAATGTTCTCTAAATATTTGTTGATATGGAGACACAGTAAAAATATCTGCCAAACTTTAATGAAAATTATTGCTGATTATTGTATTTAAACTAAGGCAAAGGTTCAAACTAAGCATTTCAAATGACCTCAGTGCATAACTAACTTGATTTTTAAGTAGGTTATGGAGTTAATTAATATGATCTTTAAACAGCATTGACATACAATTGCAACATTATTTCAGCAGTCATTTACTAAACCTGAGCCTGTTATGTGAAAATGTGTAATGAAATTTTAAGTATGAGTATGCTTAGGGATCTATATCAATCTAGTAAAAACCATGCCAATTGATTGAAATGATGAAAAGGAATATTTAGGCTGCATAATGAAAGCAGGAATAAGTAGATCAAAGATTAAAGGAATATTTTATTACATTTCTAATACTCTCAATTAGTGAAAACAGTTTTTATTACTTATATCACAGATTCACAAAGAAAAAATCCCTGAGTTCTGTTTTTACTGTCTTGAATACCATGTTCCTGTATATTCATTGTAGATGTCTGTGACTATAGTGTCTTCTGAAAGTCCCCAACTTAATAAGGTGTTCTGTTACTGTAAAAGTTTTGCTCCACTATAGCGAAGGCTGGAAATCTACTAACGAAAGGTTAACAAATCTAAGTGTTTGTTTCTTTAAAAATTGGAGGGTTAGGCTGGTGACTGAAATGCAGATTTTGTAGTCAAAGTTTTCCACAATACAATATCCTTAAAAAAAACAAAAGAGGCTTTTTAGCATGAATTCTGGGGAATTAAACAATGCTACTGATTAAGATACAAATGATCTCAATTGTTTGCCATTGATGACAGTTTGGCCGTGCAATAGCAATTCATTCAGCTTGCATTCATCCACTGTTAGTTTGAATCCAGCACTTGGCAGAAAACTAAGAGGAAAAGAAAGGTTGGTGCAATCTGCTTTTGTAAGGGGGCTTTATCTGGTGGAAATACAATTGAGTGCAGCAGAAAATCCAGACAATGGTCAGACTATTTTCTAAAAGATAATCTGTTGTACAAGCGTGTATTTGCTGCAGAGGTTCTTATAGTTGGTGACAGATGGGAAGAGTGATTGGGATGATAAAGAGGTTGGAAATGAGACTGTGGAAAGTGTGATACAGGAGTAGATGGCAGGGCAGCTGAAAGATGAGGTATAGGAAGGGACTGGCAGCCCCGCATGCTTCTTTTCAGCAGTGGCAGTCCTGCTCTGGCTGCAGTTGCTTTCCCTGCTGCTGGATTTCCAGGAACCTGCTCCTGAGGTCCCTTTTAACCAGGGTACCATTTGGAATCACTTTGAGTGAAGTTAAGTGCTATTTATTAAAGATATTGACAGCAACCTGACAGACCTGGCCTTCCAAACTGTACTTGAGAGAATGATGCACAGTTGATCCTGCTCTCAGTTTCACCAGTACAGCCGAGACTTATTCGTAACACCTTCCCCCACCAGAAATCCTAGAGTTGTTATAGCCACTCCAGAAAAAGGACCTTTGAGATATGCCAGTAAAACTGGGGTGGGATATTTGGTTATTTGAAAGCTGCACCTTGATCATTGTCAGTATACTTTACTGGAATTCTTTCAGGGATATTCATACATCATGCCATAGAAAAAGCTCTCATGTAAGCTTATAGCATGTAAGTGACTGTGTGGCAACTCTCCAGGAGAGTCTCTTCTTGCAGTTTAAGTGCAAGGTGTATCCAGGTGGCAGTGGTAAATAAGAAAAAGGATAATCTCTTTTATTTGATGATCCACACTAGGTACTGAGAAAGGGATACATTTTATATTGCCTGAATGAAATGTGGATAAATCCTGTTATGCATTTGCTTTTGACTGTATCATTAGCACACCCTTTTGACAAAAGAAAGAAAAGCTGCTTTGCATGTAGGCTAGGGAAAGAAACTGCTTGTGGGTGTCCCTGCAGAACAGTTGAAACACTGATATCCACTCTTGACTTATCTGGAAGTTGTAAGGGTATGCAACCAGCAATGACCCATGCTCACAAAAATAAGTTAGTGGAAGAGGAAATCAAAACTATACAGAGAGCAACAGAGCTAATGAGAGGGGGATGTTAGAAAAAGGGGGCTGACTAAGATGGAAACTGCCAGAACAATCAATTAAACCCATAAACCAGTGGATTGGGGTCAATGGCGAAAGAGAAAACACAGGTAGGTGAATGGAGAAGGGTTAGAGAGAATCAAGAAAATAAATTAAAAGATAAGCAGCAGAGACATTTGGGGCTGCTTAGAGGTGCCTGTTAGCAGCCCTGTGCTTGATCACTGCGGCTCAGGGCAGGACGGTAAATTTGTTGCTTTGATCATGAATTTGTCCGACTTATCACCATGATCTGGGAAAGCCTAGAGCCAACAGCCTAACAGAAATGATTCTGGCACACTCATGCCTTAAAGTCATTGGCCTGGGCTCATCTTGCCTAATCTTTAGCAAGGAAGACATCCAAGTTAAACACATAATCACTTAAACCTGCTTCTGTAAGAGGATGGAGAGCTCCAAAAAGTGCTTCAGATCTTATAGGGATGAACTTTACTTTGGAAGTGTCTATTTTCCTCCCTACCTATAGGAGGAGTTGAATATAACAATAGTAACACAGGAATCTCAAGTGCTTCAAGGTAAATAGGATGACTGTGAGTATGTACAGCCTAGGAAGATTCTGGTGCCTTCATGTGTATGGCGAACTCAGATGTGTTTTGAAAAGTATTCAGCCTCCATTCAGTTATTTGAAATGTCTCGAGGAGTCTTCAACATTAGCCATGTTACTTACACATTCACCTTATAAAAGCTGGCAGAAGGTAATTATCCGTGCTGGAATCTTGCCAGAACATGAAGACTTCAGTTCATGTGGAAAAAGAGACAACCAGTGGCCAGACTGGCATCCGATGGTAATCCTCTTGTACACAGAAATAAATAGATAAATGAATGAGATTACGATTATGATCACACAGAACTTTTTGCAGATCAGGGTATGCACAAATACTATAGCAAATCATTTTCTAACTTGACACTTTCAATCACTCCATGACTAACTCAATCAGGATGTTTTATCTCATCTATCCCATAGACATGGTGATCATTCATGGGTCTCCTACTGATTACTGTCAGAGAATAGTTCACAGTTTATAAAAGATTTAGTAGTTTTTGATATAAAAAATGGTTAAATTAAAGCTTCAGCTAATACCTTATTTTCACCAAAGATCTGCTAAACAAGCAAAGCATAAAATTAATTACATTTTAATTAAATTTCTGAAGTTAATCACTGTAGAGAGTCACTGATAATGTAGCACATGGGGGGCATTAGATAACAGATTACAACACACTGCAATGAAATGGAGGTTGTAGAGGAATTTAATTGACTTAAAAACTAAGGAATGCATAACTTTTGTAAGTAAACTCTCATCAAATATAGTCAATCTCTTTATAGAGTTGCTGTCATTAAATTGCAGAATTTCATATGGCTGTGCTTTCCTAATATTTATCATAAATTTACCAAATAAGAGAAAATGTAAACCACCCTAATTTCCAGAGCCCTGTTGCTCTGCCCATAAGATAACATTTATTTCTGATTATTTTGAATCATTTGTGGCACTTACATGGAATGTTGGGTGTTCTTGCCAAGACTTAATCACTAGTCAGATATTAGCTACCTATTGAAAAAAGAAAAAGACCAAATGATAAATTTAAATGCAGGTCTCATAAGTTAAACTAAAGCAGCAATAAAATGCTTATAGTATCATATACTGATGACAGGCTAACCTTTCTCTTTTTCTTTCATTTTTTTGTTTGTGTATCTTGAAATCTGTGTTCTGTTCTAAGTACCTTATGGTTTCCATTCTGTTTCCTTTCCTTTCTTTCTTTCTTGCCTTTTCTTTATCTCTATTTTATTAACTGTTTGTTTGCTTTTATTCTTCTTTTCTCTGGACATCCTTCTTTGTCTCTTTCAGCAACCACAGTGACTGATGCTAAATCACAACGATGTATAGTTCACTGCTCCCACCGTTTTCCAGCTTAGCTCCGTCCTATAGTTCCTCCTCCAGTTTTTGGTTGTAATTTACTTTCTTCAGTTTGGTCATATCTCTAGTTATTTTTCTATCAGCCTTCTTATTTATTTGAACTTTTTTCTCTGTGATACCGAATCTAAAATGCCTGGGTTTCCTCTTCTCTTTGGCACTCTAAGTCCTTTGTGGAATCCAATGATGCCCCTCTTTGTAACCCATTTGGCAACAAGAAATTACTCGGTTGTAACATAATATGTTAGACAAAGTTGTTGTCAACATGTATTGTACTACATTAACATCAATAACAGACTATATTGTAAAGATGATCTCTTCCTCTTTTCTGCAGTGTGTCAGAGTTTCCGTGTTAGGTGATAAATTTATCCCAAAAGTTCCTGCTTATTTATTGCTTGCAATGCCTCCAACAAGGATGTCTTTCACTTGGCCTCAAACCTTGCCAGTCAGCCAGGCTCTTTGTCTCACTATTCCTTCACAGATATTCAGCTTCCAGCTGGGGTGGGACCTGTCACATATCATGAAATAATGCCTGCCTGTTTTGATGGTGTGGAAAATCTGCTTTCCTATATTTCCACATTATCCAGCAAAGAACTGATAAGGATGCCAGAGAAACTCTTCCCCCTTCATAAATTTGGCTTAGATGCCTAATTTATGCCTATCATGACTTAACAATATTCACTATGTGAATTATATCCATCCCTTTAGGCTAAAATTTTCCAAATAAATTCAGTTAAAATTCAGCTCACCTTTGTTTCTGCAATTTGGAGTTGTCAGTCTCTTTAAAACACATGCAAGACCATTTGAACTGATGCAGTTGGACGAAAGCAATTGAGGATGAATTGGTGGAAAGGTCAAGCAGAATATTTTTTCTGTGTTCACTAGTCCATAATAACTCACTGTACCAAAGTTTGTAGCCCAACAGGAACATGGAAACTACTTGTATTTTTAATGAGTAGCTTGGTACAAGTATCCGCATACTATTAAATTGAAAGAGGATCTCTGTGATTACAAATGGGTTATTAAATTAAACTGTTTACTTCACAACAAAACTGGGCTTGCAAATGAATCTCTGTATATCAGATACATAAATGCAACATGTGTTTATCTGGTATGAACTCGTGTATGCTAATGAACTTAGCTCTTTTCTCTGAGCTGCATCATCAGCTGCTGTTTACTTTGAAGGCTGCTCTTGAGCATCCAAGCACACAATTGCTGATTTTCCAAGATATCCAGTAATGTACAGAACATGCCAGCAGTCAGAAACAAAACTGAGCAGTCCACTCTCAAATGCAAAACAAATATGAGGATATAAAATCAGGTACATGCAGAGAGATTGGGACTTGAAATGTAATAATACTGACTAAAATGACTAAATGTATATTCCTAGAACTATTGATTTAAAACTGATCTTTTTGGAATCTTATTCTATAGAAGCTGTATATGACTTTGTGGCTTCATTTTTATTACTGAAATCTCAGAACTTCTGAAAGCTATGTTTCTTTTACTTCTGCGTCAAAATAAGAATTTTTATATAGAAGTTTAGTTTGGTGTACTTCTAATTTTATTTCAATTTTAGAAGGAAAAAGAGAAGAATTTTTTAGATTTTGTTTCTAATTTTAGAAGGTAATTTCTACTGAGTCATATACATGTCTTCTCTTTTAGATGTACATAGCTGTACAGATTTAGTTGTATTTACTTACTAAATCAAAAGCAGGAGGTGCATCTGGGGCTGCAAAACTCTTTATGGCAAAGATGACCAGAGAATCAGAAAGAGGGAATCTGCAGGAAGCTCTATATTTGTGGGAAAGCTTAGGCTAATGTTTATGTTCTGTAGATTTTATTGAAGTTATACATAAAGGCAGCTCCTCAGAATGGAATCATTTTTTACTTTTCTTGGACAGAAATATGTCTATGCTGTATGGTCACATACATCTGCAGTATGTCAGAGTTACCAAATTCAATCATACTGTCCAAAGAGTACAAGTGGAGTCCTGTTCACTTATAATGTTTAACCACCTTCATCTTTATGCTATATAGGATATCAAGTGTATAAGTATCTGCAGGGAGGGGCTAGAGAGGATGGGGCCAGACTCTTTTCAGTGGTGCCCAGTGACAGGACGCGAGGCAACAGGCACAAACTGAAACACAGACAGTCCCATCTGAACATGACCAAAAACTTCTTTCCTGTGAGAGTGACAGAGCACTGGAATAGGTTGCCCAGGGAGGCTGTGGAGTCTCCTTCTCTGGAGATATTCAAAACCCACCTAGACACAGTCCAGGGCAACCTGCTCTAGGTGACCTTGCTTTAGCAAGGGGTTGGACTAGATGATCTCCAGAGGTCCCTTCCAGCCTCAACCATTCTGTGATTCTGTGATATGTGCAGATTTCTGCATCTGTACTTCTGCTTATGGCAGCAGACCTGGTATACATTTTCTGTGCTAAGTGACCTGTCTGTTCACAGTGGATCCAGTGCTCTGCCTTCTATGACATGTCCAGAGCATGAAGAATGCATCAGAGGAGTTATGTGTGTGCTGTATCAGTGGTCAGCTACTGCTTTTGTTCTTGCTCTAGTGAGTCAGCAGCCAAAAAGTCCAGAAAAGTGTTAGAAGTTCTCACAAGTTATAGCTGAGGTTTGCGAATGGAAAAGGAGAACACAGAAGTCTTAGTCCATGTGGTAAAGAACCTGGAGTTCAATATGAAGCAACCACTTTAAAATTAGACACCTGATGTGTTTTACTTTCTTGGTGCTTTTATTCCATCTTAATCTTATTTTAAGTTTCTGAGTGAATTCCTCTCTAGGCCTAACCTTTTATTCCTTTTTGAAGATAAATGCAAAGAACAGGATGACTCAGCTACCAGATTACTTTGTTACTTTACATAGCAAGGTAAGTAAGTTGGTTACTTCTTGTAAAATCTCATCTTTTACTTCTTCAGAATGAAAACATGCTAGAATGTTATGAATAATGAAACTGAATAAGCTATACTGAAAGAAACCTCTTTTTTCAGAATTCTGCAGAAATTAAGGCAAGCACTAGAATATTCTTTCTTAGAGAACTTAGCTGGCTTGTGAGAACTGTAACTGAAAACATTGATAAGAAGCAGAATTACAAATCATTTAAAGATGCATAATGAAAGAGATGCTCAGCATGTATAAAAATAACAGGTTATGCTTGACAAATTTGCTTACATTTTTTTTTAGATTACTGTGTGCTGGTTCAAGTACTCATTATTCATAAGAAGCTTATTATTGACTCCAGTGCATTAAGACAAGATCAGGATTTGAACTGATATGTAAAAATGAAAAGGAGGTAAGAATGAAAAAGGCTTAGTAAACAGAAAATGTAGAGAGTGATAAAGAGGGTGTACACACTCTGAATATGAGAAGGAAGTTAGAATTTGCCTTTGTTAGTTGCTAAAATTATTTCAGGTAGAATAGTCCAAGTTCATCAAGTTGCAGGTTTTGACCCTAAGATTTCTATCATCTTTTCATCTCATTTTTAGCATTGAACAAGAAATTTTCTTTAGGACTTTAGAGGAGTGTCTTACTAAAGCATTTGTGATCAAAGTAAGGAAAGGTAATAAATCCTTGGTCTCTTAGTTTAATTAATGTCATTATCCATTTTGGTCCTGAGAGAGACCAGTTCTCTAAGGAGAGACTATAACATTTAAGATAAGTAGAATTATAGGCAAATTTTTGGAACACAATTTTAAGAAGCCTCAGAAGACTAGATCAGAAAAATACCTAGTGGAAGAAGTGTGTTTGAGAATAGAAAAATAAATAAATAAATAAGCTAGTGCGAGGTGAAACTTCACTGGCAGATTTCAGTGGGAGCTGGAAAAGGATCTACAGGATTAATGCCTGTAGACTAGACTTTTAACAGAGGTCAAGGATTTATCAGGAGAAAATAATCGTTTAAAATATGTAAGAAGGAAATTGAATGTTTTTAGCCTGGAGTTTTGGGAATATTTCTTAGTCATTCTTTAATTAAGATGAACCAGGATATATGTTTTTTTCCAATTATAAAGTATATTCAATGAGAGGGAGATTAGTGCCTGCCAATAACAGATATTTATGAAAAGAGAACTTTTGGTGGGTAGGGGACTGAGTTATGGATGTGTGTACTTAATTGTTCTTTATAAAAATAAAAAATTGAGGTTATTCATTAGATATATGTATCATCAAGACATTAAATGGGCTGAATTCATGTCTCTGAAGTCAAACATCTTCACTGATATGGGAAGATGTTATATTTCTACAATCTACAATCATTCTGTGCTTGTATATTCAAACATTACATGGAGCAAACATGTCATTTACATAATAGCATCTGGAATGACCATTAACAAGGATTTCTACCTGGCCCAGTTTCTTTCTGGCCTACCTTGAAAACAGGCTTCTTATCTACTGGTGAAAACATTAATCTATATTTAATTTAATTTAATTTAATTTTATTTTATTTGTTATTACTGTTATTTTTAGTGAAAGGTTATAGCAATGGGAAGTGACATCAGAGTCCCTTAATTCTGAAGGAAAAGAGAGCTTCAACTCTTCAGTGAACTCAGGATAAAAAAAGAATGACAGAACTCAACATGAACCCTGCAGTTTGAAATGAAGAGAGAATGAAGTAACAAAGTGAGTACAATCTTGGCCAGAGAATGGTCAAGAGGAACTGTTCTGGAGTGATGTAATTCTTTTTTGTTAATTATTATTTATAAATAAACTGAGATTCCCCATTCTAGTTCCTATTATAAGGAATTTAGATCTTGATATTAGTGCTTAAACAATTGCTTTCACTTTTCTTTTTCTCATATTTTTAACAGAACTTACTTTTTAACATGCTTGTTTAACTGATGGAATATTGATTGGCTAGCTTCTCACTGAACAGTTGAAAAATTGCACAATTATTTAACCTTTAAAGAGAAGTAACGATGTACAAAGTATTTGGAAACTCGCCAGCTTGCCTTCTGATGACAGATATATACAAATGATGACTTGCAGGCACTATATTAAGGCTTAAAGTAGGGTTGAAAGTGGCATATTTGCTACACTTTTTTGTATGTATTTGAAATCCTGGGGAGTAGGAGATGGGATTAATTAGGAAAAAAAGCCTGTTTTAATAAGTATATAAGCTCTGAGAGTTTTTCTAATTAAAGTAATTAGAAATGAATTCTAGGAAAGCTAGAGATTTGTGAACAAAAAAATTAAAACTACTTAGAATCTGTAGTTTTAGTGTTTAAAGAGGATACAGAAAAATACTAGTTTTAAATAGTATCTCAGCTATAATCTGACATACTATATACTAATCTATACTAATCTATAAATGGTGTAAGAATCTTAATATTACTTTCAGATCTCATCTGCATGCACCTTTCCCACAGTGGCTATAGAAAGTACTGCAAGGAAAGCTCAGATACTTCACTGTGATTACTTCTGATTGATTATAATCTATAGTAGGCAAATGATCCTTATCATCTTTATCATCATCAGATGCAGTCTTGATCATTAATGTTCCTGCACAGAACTCCATAATGATCTGCTTGTTTTGGCATTGAAACAACATGCTGATGTTGTACAAGAGTAGAAGTAGATAGATGTTTACTGTTAGGCACATTAGAGTTGTACGTTTGGTCTCTGCAGCTGGCTGGTGTGCAGGTGGCACACCATGAACTTTGGTTACTTCAAGTTGGTTGGTCTCCTGAGGATCTATATGTAACTAACGTGGGAGAGTAATTTACACGTAGAAATGATTTGGGTCACATGAAATAGTTCTGTTATAAAATGTGATCTTTCCCTTACTTATATAGGAAATCAAGGAAGATAAGCTGGCTTAATAAAATAAATGAAGTTTACTGGTGTGAAAAAAGCCCACTTCTTGCCATTCTCCACATATCTCTTTGCAAGTTTTCAAGGAAACTTTGTCCTTGTGGTAAGAAATAGATGACAAAAGACCATTTTTTTCTGATTTGTTTTAGAATGAAGCTAAAACTTCACTGATAGAAAGAAATAGAACAGCTGCTTCAGCATCTCAGCATGTGAAAAGGTTTTCAGGTTTCAGTAACTTATTTGAACCCGTACCATATGGCTGAGTTTAAATCACGCAGTAGAATAAAGAATGACATTTCCCTGACTACTCATGAGTAAGATTCAGGACTCATTTTCTCTTCAACACTAATGGTTAAAACTGCAGAGCTTCTTTTCCTGCTTCAATCTTGCTAAGAAATTTGTCTGTCAACATTATTATTTACATAAAGAGTCACTGTCCATGATGACCTTTAGGAGTCATACAAGAACATTTGTATGACTGCCTACTAGGCCATGGAAGTGTGAGATTCAATAATTGACAAGTTATGGTTACTTGGCACACAGGCACCTACAGATGTGAAGTAAAACATTTCTCAAATGAATTATTAAAATTAATGTCCCATCCTTAACACCACAACTACCTCATTCCTAGACTTGTCACTTTTGTGGCCAGACTGTCACATTTCATGAAAAGTATGCCCCTGGATACTTTTTCCTGTTTCAAGGAGGCTCATTTTGTTGTGAGGAGAGTTCTGTGAAGTTTAAATTCAACAAAGCTGTCAGAGGAAAGGGCTGAAGATATGTGTTTCTGAACAGTTACATAGAATTTAATGGAGTTAAAAACAACAAAACTAGATCTATGAAAATTTAATAAGAATTCTGTGGAATCCACTCTAAAACCCTGAAGAGCTTATTAGAGACTGCTGTAGCTTCTACAGCCTCAATTTTAACTGTATCATGAAATTTTATTCTAATATTATAATGAGCTACTAAAAGTTATAAAACTGGTGGTCAAACTCAAGAAAAGCAGACTCTCATGATCATGTCCCAGGATCTGCAGAGTAATTTGTCATTTGGTTTTGGAAAATTGTTTGCTTTCCTGTTATATTGCTGTCCTTCAGTCCCATAAAAGGTACTTGAAAAGCAGGTATCAACAGTGGCTGTATTCTCAGTATTAACCTGGAGGTCACCAAGGTTCGCAAATGAGCTGGGCAGTAAAAGATCTGACAACAGTAGATGATGTGAATAATTGTGAGGGATATGGAAAGGAGAACAAAGGCCATAGTGCAGTTGCAGCTGACTGGATTTTGCAACACCTCTCTCTAAACTGCTAATATCTTAAAGTAGCTAAGAAAAGACAGAATCACTATTTCTATAGAGACGGATGCCTAAAAGATTGACAGGTGTGGTACAGAATGCCACAGCTGGGTCATTTGTTTTGCTTTGTCTTGTACTTAGCACCTAAGAGAGCTTCATGATTCTTGAATATGAAGAGGAACATGATATGCACCTATTGCTCCCTGAACCCCTGTACAGTATCTTCTATCTTTTTCCTCAAAGTAGGAAATACAGCTTGGGAACATGTGAAAAGTAATGGGAAAAAGGAAATGAAACTCAGTTACAGCGTAACTCAAGTTATGTTGTGCAGACTCTGTCAGCTGCTTTTGAGGCATCAATTTATGCTAGGGAACTTCTGATCCCTACTTCTGTATAAGTGAATCATGTTGGATGTCCTGTTATAAACCTCTTCACAGGCATATGGCAACATGCACATTACAAGACAGTCTCTACTCTGGAGAGCTCACAGTTTTTCACAATGTAGAAATAAGACAAGACATCCTGGGAGACACAGACATGGACAGAGGCAGACATTCCTGCATTCACTCTGCCTGTGCTCTAAGATGTATGTGAGGTATGTGCCAGACAGAGCTGGGCTGACATGTTAGCAGTCCTCTGTGACCTTACCAATATACTCCATCTCTCAGAAGGCTGCTACAAGTACTCTTCTCTCCTTCAAAACTGAATGTATCCTTCCAGTTTGAAGTCAACCAGGACAAAGTAATAGGAGATACAACTGGACAGCTTATCTAATATGGTTTATTTAGCAGTGATATGGACAAAGGTTGTAAAACAAAACAAGCATTTGACTTCCCTCATCGGGTACACCCAGTTTTTGGCTGGGCGTATGCTATCTGAAGAATGTTGACAAAATAGGAGGTGCAATAAGTAGATTTCAGTGTTAAAAATTATCTTGCTGTCTTCAACTGGAATCTTAGGTAAGTCCATGGTTGTTGGACACCATGGACCTTAAAAGAAAAGTCACTAGAGCCTGATTCTTTTAGAAGAGAAGACCTTTCTCAGGGCATGGAAGCTACTGCATATTGTACATTGCCATCTGTAGGTATTGGAAACTGCATCACAGCTGGTTCCCAGAAAGTCTATGGACCTTTACAAAAACTAAGAATGACTTTTTTTTTCCTATTTCTTAGCTATGTCTCCTGCAGAAATGCACGGAAAATAGAGGTCCATGACTTAAACTTACAGTACATGTTTAATCACTATGAAATGCATAATGCTTTTTCAACCAAAGTTGCAAAAATGTACTTAGGCCTCTGCATTTCAGATTTAACAGTAAAAGTGCTCTAGTAACCGGGTTAGAGAAGTATGGAGTAAAAAAATACAGTTAGGGATTATAACTGTTGAAGGATACAATGACCGAAAAAGAGAGGCTAGTTTTTTCTTCCATTTTTCTGGGCTCAGACCAGAAAGTTTATACTGCTTCTCAAATATAAGTCCAGCTTCATTTCAAAGAGAAGATGTTAGAGCAGTCTGTGGAAAATTTCCTTACTACTTGCGTACGTTGACAGAAGAGCCAAACCTTGGAATCTGAAGCTTCTGTGAAAATTTGCAGCTAAGAACAGGAGTCCCAGCTCTTCCCAGCTCTGCAGTGAGTTCTTAAAGAGTGAACTCTCTGGCCAGAAGGAGCCTGCTAATGTTATTGGACTTGAGAGTCTGTGTTTGCTGTGCTCACTTTAGAGCTTAATATTACACAACTGTTCCATTTGTAACTTGATGAAAACCACCTTTCTCAAAAGCAATTTTGCAAAATCAAGATAAATGTTTAAACACCAAGAAAGCAGGATCAGACACTCCTACCATTGAAATTAATGGTGAAAATTCAGTTCATTCAAATCTGCTTTAATAGCGTAGTTTTTGCTTCTTTTTAACAACTTTTAATACTCCAGAAAATTCCAGTAAACAATTGCAGTTAATAGTACTAAAGAAAAATGTTTATCTTTGTTTAAAATTACAATACTGTAAAAATTTTGTTGTTTAAAATAGGTTTGAATAGTGCAAGAAATGTTCTGTACACAGCACATTGTCATCCAGTTTCTTTTCTATTTTTTGAGGAGAAAAAACAAACTTCCATATGCTTAGGCTAGGATATGCTGCAATGGGCTAAACGTGAATAGTTAGACAAAATACATCTTTTTTTTGAGAAACTCTCTCTGAAAATCTTAAAAGGTTACCTTGTCATTTCTATGTTTAGTCAATTGTAAAATAAATTACCTATATTCACACACATGCTGGTTTATGATTCATACACATGCTGCTTTATAACAGAAGTGGAAGGAAGGTTGCACATACTGAGGATTCTATATTTTAGATTCAAGAAAAGAATAAAAGATGCCGGTTCTTTGAAAATTTAATGCACATCTCCTACTACCTTAATGATGTTCCATGGAGTTAGTCCAAAATGTATAAAATAAAATCCCTGGCAATTTTTTTCCCTCTCACCTCAAACATTATTCCACTAAAGCCTTTAAAATGCTGTATATATGAACACAAACACAGAGACATGCATGAACTTAAATAACACAGGTCTTTTATTATTGATATCATTTTTTACTATTATTACTATTCACTCTAAATATACTGAACTTCAACAAAAGCATGAATGCTGAAGTGGTACACCAACATTTCTATCTAGGAAGAAGTATCTCTAGAGTAGAGGCCCCCCCCCCCCCATACTTACTCATGAGAGTGGTTCCAGGAATGTTAATGGTGCTACACTGATGAGCAAAAAAGGCAGGACTGTGTAATTAATTTTATTCCAGCTGTTGAGATTTCAGACTATCATTCTAAGCTCTCTAAGAAAACATCTTCCTTTTCTTTACTTGTTTCCAGGCAAATTGATCAGAGGTGCTTTGGGGATTGGCTGTGTGCCCAGTGTCCACAAATGCCAAAGACTCCTGCACATTGAGTTAATTAAAATTGACTGCTTGTTTTAGGCAAACGAAACAGGCTAAATTCTGGATTGTTCTAAGGAATGATTGAACAATTTAGGCAAACAAAATAACTGGCTACTAAGTTATGGAATAAAAATAATATATTGCTTTGCCTTGAAAAAGCAGAGCATATTTTTATTTTGTTTTCACTTCTACCTCAAAGGCTTTATCCGTTGTTTTTCATTTTTCTTTTTTTTTTTCCCCTCAGCTGCAGTGAATTATAAAATGTTAGATGTGTGTATCCCAGGAACAGGAAGACCTTATCAAATGAAGGATATAGGCAGATTTTACAGACTGAAGTTCAAAATTACAATATTAATAATAAAAAGTGTGATCCTGGAGGTGTTTAAACCTTATAGGTGTCTCCTCTTTGACTGAAACTTCCCCAATACCTAGTGTGACTTTCTCATTCAGGTGCCCCCAAATTGTTGCTGTCTATACAGCTCAGCAACTATCATATGCCTAAGAGTGACCAAGTATCAAAGGTCTCCTAAGGACATTTAATATGCATTTTCTGAGAAAAACCAACAGACTGGCAGTAGGACTCTCAAAGAACTCAAACCCTGTTCAATATTTATAGTATTTATAAACACAGTTCAAAACTCTTCTCAGGTTAAAGGGTTAAAACTCACATATTCCTGAAGGTGTTTTTACTTCCAGGTTATACTGTGAGCTGAGGCTGGCAAGGGGAAGCATTCCTCCTCCTTCTTCTGCTACTATGCATGAAATATTATATGATTCACAGGAATATAGGGAAAGAAGTGAAAGAAGAAATTGGTGGGGGGAGAGAGAAGAGAAGCACTGGAAAGAACATTGTGCTATAATTCAGAGTTTATAATGTTCATAAATTCCATCTCTGCTTCAAGAGCCTCTTTTATACTTTTTAGTAACCAGTCTTCTGGGGGAAAAAAGATGAACAGACTCAGACAAGAAACCCATAATTGCCTATTTCCCCAATGAGTGCCTGCCCCTCAAGGCTATGGAGTCATGTTTCTAATGGGTCTTGGATTCTATTTTGTATAGTTGTGTACCGTCATCTGGCAGATAAGGAAGGTTGCTGAACAAAAATGGCCTATAATTTATTAGAGCATTCTTCAAGTGAGAAGTGACATGAGTTTGGTGGTAGCAGATGACACCATATCATAGGTTTGTTTTGAAAGAAAGGGCTTAGGCTTTTGAAAACATCTGTCTCAGGAGAGGGTTCCAGCTTCTGGATCTGAAACGAACAGAAGCATCTCCTTATCTGACTAACTCCCCAGCTCTCCTTAGGGTTTCCTATTGATTTGCTGTATGTGACTTGCTCAGCACAGTGGCTTTGCTGGATCCCAGTCTGAGAGTTTAGTTTCTCCTAGGCGCTATAACAGAAGTCCCCAAATCAATATATGTTCAAATTAAAAAAAAAAGGGGGGGGGTTATGTTTTCTCAAGAAAGAGGATTAGATTTAAAAGTAGGCTTTTTTTTTTGTATTTGATCTAAAACAAAGCATATGTCTATTAACTGACATTACTGCTCTATCCCCATAATTACAGTAGTGAAGAAATGTGTCTAATCTGTTCATAGGAGTAGAGTGAAATAAATTTGACCTCTTGGAATGAGCTGAGGATCTTAACAAAATAATTAAGTAATCCAGGCAAGGTATTCACAGTACAGGCTGTGGAAGCAATCATGTAGACTAATGTTAGCCTAGAGATGTTAATCTCACCAGTGCTCTTTCAAGGATTGGGCTCACAGGGTTTAGGAAGCAGTCTGGAAGGAGGCCCCAAGAATCAGCTGCTCATGTGCAGTGGATCTGTTTGCACTCAGTTTTGCAAGCAGGACTAATCTGAACAGATGACGCTTTTAGTACAAGAGACGCACACATTACCCACACTCATGCTTTTCTGATGGTCAGATCTCATTGTGCCTCTACTCCAATATCTCTGTCTCCTGCCAAGCCGTGTGATCAAGCAGAATCTCAGTATGTTTCCTGACAGTCCAGGAGCCATTGTAGAAGTAAGATTTTGTACTAGTTTAGACTCATCTTGGCTGGATATTCTTCCTCTTTCCTCACTCCTGTGCCTCATCCACACATAAGTGGTTGTTGTCTTCTCATTGGATCTGTATTAATAATGTGGCTTCTCGAGTTCCATTTTTATTGGTTAACATCAAGTGGAAAAACACATTTGAATTGTTCCACGTGGGAAATATGGTTGCTGCATGTGATCCTACTATACCTAAATGGTGCCAAACCACAGGGTTTAAGAAGAAAGCAAGTGAAGATCAAACTGTTGTAGCTAGGTTCCAGGGTAACACCAGCATATATCAAACCAAAGTTTCTAAATTGCATGTATTATAAGTCCTTGCTATATGCAAAGTAGAGGTCCCACCTCATTTGATGTTCATGTGCAGATCTTTGTGTATACATGTGATCTCCTGGGCCTCCTGGCTTTCTGCGGACAACTTTGAATCTCCTGAGGCTCCTTAGCAATTCGCAACATGTAAAGGTAGGCTTCTGGTCTGAATCACTTACCTCACTCCAGCAAGTTCAGGGAGATTAATCTCCCTGGAATAAAGTTAGTTTTGAGAATACCCATTTTAGTTACATGGTTTGGTATTTTTGGATTCAAGCACTAAAAGCTCTTCACAAAGTGATGAAAAAACATTTAAAAATGTATTTATATACATATTGTATAGAACAAGGTACAATATCAGACCTGGTTTATAGCTGGCAAAGTGAGGGAGGAGAAATTTCAGCTTCTTCAAATTTGCGTATCTTCCTTTCAAAAGCCCTATGTTTAAATGAAGTTTTTTTGAACTGCTCATAAAAGAAAAATATTTGCCACTCACCATTTACTGGAAAATACAGCTACAACACAACAACAACAACCACAACAAAACTATTCTGAGGAAATGTAAAATGAGGAAGGGCTGAGAAAGGATTGAAAGAAGGAGGCAAGAAATTATTTTGAGACAGACTCTGGTAGTATATATAGATATATAGATATACAATATAGAGTTCCTGCCTGCAGAGATTTGTGTCGTCTAAAGTAGCTGTCCTTTTTTGAACAGAACAATATGCATAAGCTAGGTTTCAGACAACAGTATTTTTCAGAAGGGTAACAGAGGAAATGCAAATAGAATTGATACTAGATCCAAGATTAAAGAATTTGTTATATGTTAAAGAATGCATTATAAAAGACCCTGGATTCTAATCAAAGAACAAACACTGCTATAAAAAAACTGTGAAGGAATAAAAGATTATGCAGGGAAGGTATGCAGTTGGCCCTGATTCTGTGATAAGTCCTATGGGCCCACAATAGAATCAAGCCTTTTATTACTCCTGTATAAAATTATTTTACATTATACTTACAGTAAATATAGTTTTTCTTAAGATACATGCATTAGGTAAAAGTCTAAATGTGCTTTCCTAAAGTTTGAGTAGTCTTCTTAATAGATGGATTAAATGCATTATAAATTGAATCCCCAACTTCTTTCTGTCTCTCCATTTTCCCACTGTGTTTTCAAACTCCTATTGGATTGAATGTTTTCATTTTGGGGGAGTTTTGAAGGGAGAGGACAAAAGAGGAATATAAGCAAATACGCTCAAATTATTTCTGAATGACATATATTTGTATACGCCGTATTCTTCACTAGCTTTTCACTGTGAGATTATTGTTCCCCTTTCTCACTGAAACTAAGAAACAAAATACCACTTGCATTGCACTGAACAGATATGCTGAAATCTCATGAGTAAATCATATTTTAAAGGAAAGAAAATATATTTTGAGCAATTTTAAACTTCTGAACATTCAAAGTGAGAAACTGTATAGCTATTTTGTAGAAATCTTTTCTCCTCTCATTTTTGGCCATATCTGCAATGCACTATGTTAGCTACTGTTAGCAGAATAAATTTATCCTGGTCTGTACTGCTGCTGGCACCTCATTTAGAGCTCATTTAGAACTACATTGGGTATAACACTGAATTGTGATACACATACCCATCTTTTGTTTCTTAAATCATTGCTAGTTTACTTTGTAAATTACCTTCCTCCCTCTACTTCATTGTTTTCACATTAACTGTCTTTTATCAATAAGCTCTCATGAGCAAAGAATGATTATTTAACATTTCTAGAATGGATTTTTAAATTGAAACATTTCTGTAGCCTGTAGATGTAAAATCTGGACCAAGCCTTAAGAAAATAGAAGTTTTAACGGAGTCAGAAGTCAGATAAACTGTATGCAACACAATGGAATAAAAGACTAAATTCTTTAGTAAGGAAATTTGTTCGGTCCTCCCTGAATTAGATGCTTAAAAATTTAAACTCATCAGCTACAAACTGTATTGATACAATTCTAAATAAAATTATCCTCATTTTCATCTTTGTACTATATTGAGTTTTGTGTTATTCAGAATCACAGAATAAAAGCTACATATAAGTACCAGAAAGGCATCTAACTTGGATACCAGCTACAGGGGGAAAAAAAAAAAGAAAAAATCTAATAGGTCTAGTATGTCTGAAGAATTTGATTCTTCAGCAAAATCTATTTACAATCTGTGAAGTGATGCTCTCTCTATTAAAGGCCAAGTGTAAGCAAATGATTAAGCTTAACTGAAGTGCCTAGAGAGCCGTAAGCCAGAAACAGTTTGAAAGTGAGGGGATTATTCAAGCTAACTTGTAAGAAAAGAAGGTGAGAAACTTGTCACTGCAGCAAGATAGTTATCACAGCTTTAAGATAAAAATCATTACTTGAGCAGAGAATTTAATTTAGTCTTAAATAAAAAAAATTGATTTTCTTTTTCATTTTCAGCTTTCATTCTCCTATAGAGGTAACAAAATGACTAACACATTGAAAGTAACATGTAAGGAAAACAAAATGTGTGCCATCTCTTAAAGACTATTTCTACTTTTCTAATATGGCCTTATGCATAAACACTTACTATTCTCTTTTCGCATGCATTTTTGGGAAGCTCTCTGATGTAGATATAATTCTACTCCATTATTCTTCGGTGTTTATATGTGTATGTATATATATATATATATATATATATATATAACTTATTAGGTAGCACAATAGAAAAAAAAGAAAAATTAAAGCAAATGAAAACAGATCAAAGTTATTTAAGTTGCAGAAATATAGTTTCTTTGTTTGACAGCTCACTGATTCAGCCTTCACTCCCACTGTCTTGTTCACATTATGCAAACCCTGTTTTTTTAAAGGATGATCTAAATGATAAAGGTGTCTGGAATTTGTATTCTGTTCAGTTCTGCAGAGCCTGTGTTTCCTTCAAACACACATAACTTTTAGTGCTAATTAGGACATTATCTTTGCTTCTGTACTGCTGTGAGATGAGGCAGGGTTCTAGCTATCAGGCTATGTTTTTAAAGGGTCAAGTTGTAAGTTTAAAATGTCTTAGAAGGAAAGCAGAGAAATCATTCTTGGGCTTGGACGATCTTAAAAGTTAAATGAAAAAACAAGAATGCATACAGTAAATTCTATCTTTGTGACTCAAAATACATATGATCTTAAATCATTGTCAATTTTCTCCTCAGCTGGCTTGAGATTCATATTTCAGTGTGATCTGCATAGCAAGACATCTTTGAAGTTTCTAACATTTTTGTTAATTGTCTAAGTTTAAAGTTACTAATAGGAGAGATATAGGTACCTCTTTCATGCTTGAAAAATGTCTATATTTGGTTGGTGCTCAGGAAAAAAGAAAAAATCTGCAGGAAAAAGAAAAACTGCAGAAATTGCAAAATCATCAGAACAAAACCACCAGTTTTTGCCTTCCTAAGGTAGTTTCCTGTCGTGGGTAGATAGGACTGGCTTATTCTAGTCCTGTACATAAGACTCAAGGGGCATGTTTGTGTTTGACTGTGGGCATGTACATCTGAGCTGGGCAGGCTGGGAGGCATGTCAAAAGAGGGAATAGAAGATTTCTTCTCCAAGGTTTCCAGAGGAAGACTGGAAACCAGCTTCCATTAGGTTCCTAGAAGATAGGCGATGTTATGCCCAAGGTACTGCAAAATAAGATCCACAACAGTGAGCTTGAAATCAACAAGTACAGCAGCCTGCCTGAAGTAAATTAAAGATGCTGGGATCAAAGTTGACTTCTCAGTCCTTATCTGACAGTCTGTTACTTCCATTTTCTTTTTAGCAAAGGAGTTAACTCCAAGGAGAATGGTTCTAGAGGGCATCAGATCTAGGATTATTGCCATGCATCCTTAGCTCCAAATCCTGTGCTCAGGTCATACATATTCTTCTGTTATGTTTTTCATTCTCTCTCTAACTGTTAAAATGAGAGTATGCCATCTTACAAAGTAAGGGAGAACTAAGAGGTAACTATTTTTAGACTTCATGTAAAGTCAGTAATTGGGAAATGATTAAAAACATGATGCTACTGCTATGCACTTGCTGTTAAGGACCAGGGACTTTTATCTGAAGACAGAGACTGATACCTTCTTTTCTCCAAAGAACTGATCATAGATCCCCATTTTGCTTCAATGTCTTGATGAAGTCATCCTTTTTACATCACATCCCGATGCTCCAACCATTTTCCTTCAAGCATGGGAGTTCTAAGCCTAATTTTCTTTACTTGGGAAGACAAAAAATCTTATTTTCCTGATTCCTACAAAAACATCTTACCCATGGGATATAGGCTTCTATGAGATGTGTGAGTAGATAGTTGATGGTGGGGAACAGTTTGGGGAAGAAAAATCCCCATTTTCCTACTGAAGTTGTACACAGGCATGCCAAAGACAAAGAATAATCAGAAAGTAAAGCATATGTATAGCTAGATACTGGGAAACTCTTTGGAGGGTGATGGTGAAAGAGAAGCCTGGGCTTTGGAATGGGATTTAACAGTGGACAAAAGTACAGCAGCAGTCTTCAAGCTTAGACTAGTATGTATCTCTAGTTGAGCTGAACAGAACATAGGCTATATAGTCAGTCACCTATCAAACAGCTTATAGCCATAGCGGGTAAGGGATAAGCAAGCGGGTAAGGGATAAGAAAGGCGGGCTTGAGGGTGATTATTTCAGAGGGTCTCACTTTCTACATCTCTCTGGACTATAAGAGGAAAGTGGGCTGCTTTTATCCTGCCTGTGTTTAGAGCAAGCAACAGTGTTTCGGCTAATTCCCTTAGGAGCTCGATCCTGTCAGGATACATTCAGTGAGGCCTGAGAATAATTCTTAAAGGCATATTTTATGCAGCCTCTCCTCACCTTTCCCTCTCCCCTAACCTGCTATACATTCTGATCAGAGACACTCTAAGATGGAAAAATGTTAACACCAGAAACGTGCTTCAGCTGCCTTACAGCTGATTAACGGACCTTTGGACATTGACTCTATCCATGTTATGTACAATTTTCAGACTGAACACTCTTTTTAGCTTTGACCTCGCTATTTGTTCCAGCCCACACCATTTTGTCTGGAGTCATTACACCCATCTCAGTCTCGCTGATGCATTCACCACCCTTTTCTTCCTTCCTTTTTCTCTTCCCCCCAGTCTGACTCTGATCCCCTTCCTTCACTTATCTCCCTTTAACAAAAACCTACTTGAAAAAGTTAAAGGCCATATGCAGCGCAAACAGAAAAAAGAAGAACCGGCAGGAAGATTGCAAACGAAGATATTCACTCTGCTCATGTCAAGCTCCTCTCCTTTGTCTCCAAAAGACTGCATAGCTTTTGAGATTCCTTACAAATCCCCTTGCAATGTTTAGTATCATATTCCTCTTAGTAGAGGAGGAAACTCCAAATATCCTCTTAGAGAGCATCTGATCTGTGATTATTGCCACAAATATTTGGCTCTGAATCCCATCATCATGTCACACACAATTTCTAAGGTGCTTCTTTCTCACTCTAGAATTTAAAATGGAAACTTGTTACACTACATTACATAGGAGAAGTATTGATAGCAATTTTCATGTTTTGCCTGCAGTCAGTAATTAGAAGACAGTTTAGAAGGTGAGGAGTTCTTTAACTATTCAGTTTGCTTATTTCTCTTTCCTTAATCTAGTACTGAAAAAGTAGCAAGGCTAACTACAAAGCTCAAGGAAAAAAGAATAAGCTTAAATTCTCCTTCTCACACTACTTCATGAATTTGAAGTAACTCCATTTAAGTTGAATGAGTGAGAGAGAAGAAAAAAAATCAAATTTTCACTATATTTACCAGTAAATCCTACTTTTTTATATTGTGTTTTAGGGTCAGTGACAGAACTAGGGCAAACAGATAAGAGGGAGGAAGAAAATCCTGGATCGTTAGTCAATATTATGACAGTGAATGAAGTAAGAATCATACTCTGCCTACAGAGAAATGTTAGCACTTTGCTTGCAGTGAAAATAACTATCTGAACCCCAGACAGTAGACTAATGCATCAGTTTAATAGCTGACTGTGGTGTTCACACACCAAAAAGAATTAAAATAATCCTTTAATAACCAGCTATGGGTACTGGTATATCTAGAGAAGAAGTAAGGGAGAACAAGAAGTACCTTTGCAATATTGTCTAGTGAATTAGGATGCTCCAGGTGTAAGCAAATTAAAGTTAGACAGTGCCCCCCCAGCCCCTTTTTCACATTGTTACAGGAGGAAGTAAATAACCATTTTCATTCTATACGATTTAAAGGTCTCAGGTGTTCATTACAGCTGGTGCTGATATGCCTTATGATTACATTTCTTTTTGAGAATGTTTGCGCCCACTCTTTGTTAGAAGTCCAAATAGAGAAGTTTTATCTTTCCTCCGGAGATCTTCCTCTTGCATAGCACAATGTACCATTTACAAAGAGAGCTTAAAAAGATTTCCAAGAGAAAATAATGGGATTTCTTACAGTATGCCACTAACATTGGCATAGTGTAAGAGGATGATAAACAGAAATTCTGAGCCGGGGAGTAGCGCGATATCAACTTTATATGCTGGCAAGCTGGACACTAGGTTTGGGAATTGGGATTTGGAAGCCTCAGTCTTGAATAAAAGAGGGTGAACATATCAGAGAAGTAACAGTAAGTTAAAGACTAGCTTAATGAATCATGCTGAATTAGGTCATGCTGAGAAGGTACTTTTCAGCATGAGTAAGGCTGATAGAATCTATCTCAATGTTGTCTGAGAGAGTCAGAGAGACTGAGAGCTCAGAGAGCCTGCTGCATTCAAGATAATCTCTTTGGACAACAGGAGATGAATATTCAACATGTGAAATACTCCTGTCCCTCTCACTAGTTTCAGTATTCACTGAGATGAAAAACCTCAAACCATCATAATTATTATGATTATTGTTTATAATCTGATATTCAGAACTGTTATGAGCTAATTGTGCATGTACTCAACAAAGTAAGTGCTGGAAGAAAAAATAAGAATGTTCTTATAAGGTCAAACAAAACCTAACCTCTCTTTACCCTATGTTATCCTGACTCTGGACCTTAGTGCTCTCGAATACTGAATGATGCAAGCCAAAGCAATTTTTATCAGTGAAAGAACTAGGAATTTTTCCTGTAGTACTCTGAGGAAATGGAAAAAGGGTGAGAGGCCAAAGGGTCCAAGTTAGACACATTAAAGATAATTCTGAAAAAAAGTATTTTTAGACATTGTTCAAGGGAGAAGTTGAGATGATGTTAGAAAGAATAAACACTATCATAAGCTTTTACAAATGAATATATTAATATCCTCAAATAAATCAGTTTCATGATCCAATAATGCTTTCAACAGTTATCTATTTCTAGCATTGGTCTTACTTTCAGCTATTAGAAAACTTTATCAACTATTAGAAGACTTTAATTTACCATCTGTGGCTTGAGAAAATAACTGATGGATTAGCATAATGCCTCTACATTATTGTGAACTTCCATTAAACTGTCACCAGTTTGAAGAATGCGACCTAACTTTTGAGAGGATGTTGAGAGATTTCAAGGGCAGAACTTGGACTGGCTATCATAGCACTGGTAATTTCCTGCCGGGATAACATATGAATCTCCATCTCTGAAGCTCTTCCAAAAAAAAAAAAGAAATAGCTACACAAAATATTGTTTTTGATGAAAGTTTTTCTCCAACTTGGAACTGAGAGCTGAGCAGGGGATTTCCTGATTCATCACTAAGGTGTACTAAAGACTGAATAAACTATTCACAGGACTGAGAAGACAGAAATCTTCATATACAGAATCTGATACAGGTTTGCTTTTTCTCGTTGACCAGCCAGCAGCAGATAATGTAAGGATTTCTGGAAAAGACTGATGTACAAATTAGCCCAGAATTCTCAAGGATAAACATATCATTTTGGGGCTCTTCGTTTTCTTGATGATCTGTAATGTCCAAATGCATCTAACTTTGAAGTTAGCCTTGCTTTGAGCAGAAGGTTGGAACAGATGACCTCCAGGAGTACCTATTTTTTCCTGTGATTCTATGATTTTATGCAAAGTAAAAGGTCTCATGACAATGAAATCCATGTGCAAAGAATGGCGTACTGGCATACTGACACTAACGTGTCAATAAAGGGAGATGGACCTTATACGGATGAATGAACACAGCTAACAGAGACAGCCAACAGATGCAGCAGTTTGTGCAGCAGTTCTGGGCTCTGCTTCAAGATCTTTATCTTCTGGAGGTTTTGTTTCAGATTGCCAGGGGATTTCCAGAAACCGTCTGAGGAACTCGAGGGTGCCTGCTGTTGACAGCTAGTGATAGCTAGGTAAGGATAGCCACAAGAGGCCTTAACTTCTTCTGAGAAGCTCTAGCAAGCCTAGCAGATGCTAATGAACTCTGTGGTTGCCCCTGATTGGAAAGTGTTGGAGCCTTTGTTCCAGCTGAGCCCTGATGAGAGAGGGTCAAGCACCATTTAGCCAGTGCTAAGGATAGGCACTATATAAGAGTCAGGCCTAGAGCCCCTTTTCTTTGCTTAGCACTGATGAGGACACATTTTCAGTACTGAGTCCAGTGCTGGGCTCCCCAGTATGAGAGGGATATGGATTTACTGGAACAAGCCCAGCAAAGGACCACAAAGATGATTAAGAGACTGGAGCACCTTCCAGAGAGACAGCTGGGATTGTCTGGCCTGGAGAAGAGACGGTTTGGAAGGATCTTATCAATGTGTATAAATATCTGATGCAGGAGTGTAAAGAGAATGGGGCCCAGACTCTTCTCAGTGGTGACTAGTGACAGGATGAGAGGCAAAGGATACAAACTGAAATGTAGGAAACTCCATTTGAATGCAAGAAAACACTTCTTCACTGTGAGGGTGGCTGAACATTGGAACAGGTTGCCAACAGAGGTTGTGGAGACTCCATCCTTGGAGATATTCAAAACCCAACTGAACACGTTCCTGGGCAACCTGCTTCAGCTGACCCTGCCTTAGCAAGGAGGTAGGACGAGATGATCTCCAGAGTTTTCTTTCAATCCCAACTATTCCGTGATTCTGTGAGTTACTGGGTAGGCTTGATAGGTCTCAGCAGTGGATTCAGAGCTGATATTAGTTGGAAAGTTAGGCTACAACACAGGAGAGGGTGCTGCACTGGCAGTTGAGCTAGAAACTCTCATTTCTTGGATCAGTTACCATCCACTAGGCTTGTAATAACAATTATCTTAATTACAATTGAGAAGCCCACTTCAAAGCCCACAAATTTGGTTTCTCACAATTCGTATTAATAGCTTCAAACATATTTATTTTCCTGTCCTTTCATTTCCTCTCACATCTCTTCTTCCCATTATGCCCCAACTTCATCTTTAGTTAGAAGGTGTGGTTGAGTATTAACAATACTGCTTCAAGTCTGATAAAAATATGTAAAGAGCTTGTATTAGAAGTGCTCCTGTAGACACTGGAAATATTTGATAATTTCATTTTAAATTTTTCCCATGACAGACATTACTTTTTCCTTCGCAGGTAGGAATATCTTTTGTATATCAAATCAGTCAGTAATTCTGCCTTTGCAGAAATACATTATAAAGCTTGAAATCTTTCCTTGGAGCATCTGTTTCAGCTCCTTCCACCATACAGGTAAGTGACAAGTTCCAAGGATTTTTTTCAGTTATTGTTACTTCAGAACTTTCTCTGCTTTTTTCTATTGGTTCCTCATTTTTGCTAAAACTCATTCATTTTAATAAAATAAATTTTCAATGTCATTAATTCATAAATTTAGTTTTATTTGTAAATATTTAACTATATTTATCTTCATTTGCCCTACTTCCTTCTAGAGGAGCCAGAAGAAAACAAATCTTCCAATTACCTTCATTCTGACAACAGATCAGAGTTTTTTATTCTTATTTGACAAACATTTCTCAGGGATTACTTCTATCTCTTCTATACATGAAGTATAACATTCTAGCTTTGATCTGTCCTAAATAAAATAGCCTATGTGTTACTGTAAACACAATAAATCATGAATGTATTCACCTCTTCTGCATTTCTGCATTATTTTCTTCTGCTATCTTCCGTGATACTAAAATTTTCTTGTGGATTGTTTTTTTTAATAGGGAGAAACTTACAGGTACCATGTACAAGTACCTGCTTACAGCTACCTGCAAGTGCTTTCCAATCTGAATGCTCTTTTCTCTTTTGTTAATGATCACAATATCCTTGTAAGACACCAAAATAATTTTGTCCTCCTTCAGATGGAGAAAAGAGGTAAAAAAGCTACTTTTACTCACTAAAAGTGACAAACAATAGCCCATTACAGATCCATGATTAAAAAAACCCAAACAAACAAAGTCTTACCCTGATCTCAAATTTAGATCATAATCCCAATCACTTTTCAGCTATTGATGATTTCTAGAAGTTGGAAGCCAAATAATGTGGATTGATCTAAAATTGTAAAAATCAAGCATCTATAGAAAAGTCATATTTTGATCTTCTGAATCATTAAAGTTTTAGAAAAAAATTGCAGAAATTCCAGCATGGCAGATGAACTCTTTAAGAGTCTGAATAAATCCTTTAAGACTAGAAGTAATTAGAGCTACTTGTCGACTAATTCCACTGAAGTTTTGAAGGTTCCACCATGAGCCTAACAATATCTCATCTACAGCCCATCTACTATGTAAGAAACAAACAAAGTATTTAATCTTAAAAAAGGGGGGAGGGGGGACACAGGTAATTTTAGACAGGTTTTGAGTCTAGCCAGTGTAAACAATAAAGAAAAAGTCTGAGAAAAGCAACGAATTTGTGGGCTTTACAAGTCACATGACTTTCAGTACTTGAAGTACATGAAAATTCAAAACTAGGAAGGAGGAAGAGGAGACCCTCTGCTAAACAATACAAACATTATAGACTATAGCAAAACATACTATAGACTTAGCTTTTCTTGATCACTTAAGCTATTCTTAGTCATTAATATATGAGAGAATTAAATGACATCTTCCAATGAAAATTGGTGACATGGTCTAGCACTTAAGTAACTTATACACTTAAGTACCATTGACTCAGTGCTAAGTTGTGTTTAGAGGATTTCAGTCCCTCAATGACTTGTATGTTTTTCCATTTCTTATTTGTAACTACCCTTCCTAAAGTCTCCAGCCTAGAAATCATCTGAGTTTCAGACCATCAACAAATGAAAAAATGCTTTCTTTTAATATCTAAGGAAATTTTGTTTTTTTCAATGTTATTAATTTCTCCCTTCCATTTAAATTCAAGAGCAATTTATCTATAAAAAGCAGATCATTTGGGGGAAAAAATGAAGTGCTATTTCAAATAAACAAATATCAACTCACGCCTCTGACGGAGGTATGTTGGTATGCTTAGTATGTCATTAGTCAAATATGATACATTGTCTAGATCAGTTAAGGCAAAATTGAAATCTTCTGAAAATTCTTCCTCTTGCTTGCTTTATTTTGGGGTGCATGTCCCTAGCATCATTGACCAATATTACCTTGCTGAGGTCCCTTCAAGTATGTGCAGAATTTTTCAGTATTTGTTGACAGGAACAGCAGGAATTGTAAGCATATTTAATATTCGTATTTGGGAAAGGGTGGAAGAAGGCTTCATACTATAAAGAAGGCACACCAATTTCTCAAGAGCTAAAGTACAGATAAAAACAAGATCCTGTGGCCAATACAGCAATAGATATATTGCATCAGTAGACATCAGGGCATAAACTGTTCCTGACTGTATATCATTAGTGAGGAATCCTCCTAAGATGGATTGCCCTGAAGCTATAGGTTTAGTAGTCTGTTCTGCTGACCTTGTGGTATCTGATGTATGACATAACTCAGAGTTGCAATTGTGCTACTGTGATAGGTACAGGACATTGTGTAGTGGCCTGAGGAATTGCAAATGACAATTCAATCTGTTAATGGTTCATTTTCTAATGTTTATTTCAGATTTATTTAATCTTAGAGTTTTAATGACTCTTGAACAGTGCTGTTCATGTAGGTTTTATGCATTCAAAAGAATAAAGGTAGAAAAAAGATCCATTTGAGCGTCTTGATCTTCAAGAACAACCCCCTTAAAACACAAATGCATCCTCATGTGCAGAAGGTTAAGCAGATGTGGTGGGAGACTACCTTGGCTGAATGAGGAACTCCTGGCAGAGCTCAAACATGGTAAGGAAGTGCACAAAAGGTAGAAGTTGGAATAGGCAAGCTGGGAGGGATATCAAAACATTGTCTGGGCCTTCAGGGTTTGAATTAGGAAAGATGGGTTTGAAAATGGTGTGGTATGTGATGGCAACAAGAGCCTTTCTATAGTAACATCGGCAGCAGGAGGAAGACCAGAGACAATGCTGATTTGATGCTGAATGAAGTGGGTGACCTAGGGATGAAAGACTGGAATAATGGTGAGGTACCTAGTGCCTTCTTTGCCTTGATCTTTACTGATAAGTTCTGCTTTCAGATCTCCCTGGTCTCTGTTCCTAGGGGTAGTTTGTATGAATAGGAGTAATACCCGTGGTAGAGAAGATCAAGCTAGGGACCACTGGAAATAAACTGGACATATAAAAGTCCATGTGGAGGATGGGGTACATTTGTAGCTGCCAACTTTGAATGGTTGTGGCAATACAATATGATATGTGTCATAATCCTTTTCAAAAAGGCAAGAAGGATGATCTGGAAAACTACAGGCTTGTCAATCCAACTTCAGTCTCTGGAAAGATTAAGCAGCAAGGCCTCCTGGAAACCATTTCTAGGCATATAAAGGACAAGATGATTTATCAAGACAAATTTTGCTTGACCAGCCTGATTGCTTTCTATGATGAAATGACCAGTGTGGTAGACAAGGGCAGAGCAATTGACTAACTTGACTTACTTTAGCAGGACTTTCAGTGTGGTCTCAGAAAATATCCTGCCGTGAGGTAAACAGTGGATACAAAGGGTGATTTGCGGTCTGATGCCCATGTCGGTGAGGAGTGAGACAACACCCAGGGCGAGGCAGAGGTCTCACCACTTGACATTGCTCTACTCAAAATGACACATGGGGTGAGGCGGGAGTCTTGCAGCCTGGTGTTGTTGATAGGGGCAAAAGAAAAAAAGGCCAGCAGCCATTGACATCCTCCGCTAAGCTCGACAAGGACCAAACATCCCACAGTGTTTGACTCAGCCCCACCTCGCCACGAGTATAAATTCAGTGCATAAACAATCCTCCATTTCGAGGACAAGAACACCAACCTACGGACGGGTCGATGGGCCTGGACCTCTCTCCTCCCCAAAACAGGGACGCCTTTTTGGTAAGGTTTGYGCCTCTGACAACCTCAGACGTTACCCTGGGAAAAATACCATTGTTGAAAGCGCTTAATTATCAGTTTGAGCTCAGAAAAAGTAGAATTTCTTTCAGTAAGTGCATTTATCACTGGCAATCCTGAACCTGTTGATCTGTCGCTTTAATAAATTGTCTGTTTTGATCAACTTTGCGAACCTGACTCAGTGAAAGTCCTTTTGAGGAGGGCTCTGGCAGGCAAATGTTGATTACCAAAGGGGAGGGACTTTCTTATTTTGTTCAACTTTGTGAACCTGACTCAGTGAAAGCCCTTTTAGGAGGGCTCTGGCAGGCAAAGTTGATTGCCCCTTGTCTTCCCTTCACACGACAGTAACATATCCTTGTAGATAAGTCAGTCAGATGTGTTAAGGAAAGCTGGATCTGGTGGACTTCATGATCCAGAGCTTTCCTTCTTGCCAGCCTGCTGGATGAGGCTGCTGCGAGTGTTCCCAGTACACATGCACACTCTCTACACAGCTGGCCACCAAAAGAATTGTTCTTGCAGGCAGGCTAATCAGGCTCAAAGCTTACTAGCAGATGCAACATGACCCCGCACACTTGACACATACTCTTACATTGGTGTCTTTAATTCCTGCCTCCTAGACTAATGGTTCCCCCAGTATCTGGTTCCCAGGCCTCTCATCCTAATCACTGGCTAGTCCAATCTGCAGTTTTTGTCTTACACATGCGCTCATGTGGGTCTCTCCAGTATCTGATCCAGATCTATGTTTCTCCCTGTATTTGAGCACCAAACCCCTGAGCTCTGTAGTAGCTGCGGTCTCTTCAGTACTCAGTCTCTAGTCCTGTGGTCTCTCTGGTAGCTGACTTCCAGACTTCTTGTCTTGCTAATCTGGCTTGAAGTTTTCTGGAACATCACATACTCGTGCAGGACAGAGCACACACACAGAAAAATAGTTAGGAATAGATCTGGCTTTGGCTTCACTAGTGAAAACATAACCTATATACTTCTTTTTATTCAGTTGCGAGACTGCACCTATAGTACTGTATCCAGTTTTGGATCCTCTGGATCAAGAAAGATATTGTTAAACTGAAGTGAATCCAGAGGAAGGTCACCAAAATAGTTAGGAAGCTGGAGCACATGATATACAAGGAGAGGCTGAGGGAACTGGGTTTGTTGAGCTTACAGAAGATAAGGCTAAGAGGGGATTGGATGCTGTCCTCAACTACTTAATGAATGTTTTTAAAGAAGATGGTATCATGCTCTTCTGGGAGGTACACAGCAAAAGGACAAGAGGCAATAGTCACAAGGGCAACTTGTGAAAGGAAAACTCTGGTTGGATAAAAAAAAAAAATGTGATGAGGTTGTTAAGCAGTGGGACAGGTTGCCCAAAGAAGCTGTGAAATCTCATCCCTTGAAATACTCAAAATTGGACTGGACAAGGTTTTGGGCAACTTGATCCAACTTTGAAGTTAAACTGGATGATTTCCAGAGATGCCTTCCAACTAAAATTATTCTGTTATTCTATAGCTGTATGATTGTATGTCCTGTTTGATCTGTAAGTCACAGCATGCGTTTGCTAAAGGAAGAATTATTTAACTGCATGTTTAGTAACATCTTGATCCAAAGAATATGAATGTGTTTATGTATGCTTATGTACAATATAATATTGTACAATATGTATTTTTATGTGCAATATTGTAAACTTAAAGAAAACACCAAAAATAATCTTCACTTATTTGAGCCTCTTTCACTCAGAAGATCGGCTGGTTAATCAGTGCTGGAGGGATGTTCAGAATTAGACTGATTTCTGTTTGATTAGAGAATGGTTTGATTTCTGTTAGTAATTGGAACATAGTGAGCCATTGCATCAGTGTATTGGTCAGAATTGCCATGACTTACAATAAAATGTAATGTCTCAGAGCTTTAATTGATTCACAGCTTTCAGTTACATGGAGCATTCATGAACTGCAGCTATGGGAACTAAATTTTTAAGTGCATGTCTGAAGGCCTGTGTTTTGCCAGCTAAACAAGTGGTCTAGATTTCATATTCATTGAGAACTGAGAAAAGTGTAAATTTTTTTTCTTAGTTTGTCACTCTTGTTAATTCTGTTAAAATAATAATGAATACCAAGACTTGCTTTAATCTCCCCACAAAGCATGCTTTTTAAAAAATGTGCTGTTCATAAAAAAAAATAAAGCAAAAAACCCCCCAGTTTACCCAGCTCTTCCTACATCTTCTGCTAACTTCAATAATCTCAGAATTTTTCACAAGGTTATGGGATCTATCCACATGTCTTCCATCTGTTTTTCTATCCATTCCTTTTCTGGCCCTGCTGGCCCATTTCAGCTATATTTGAAAAAGTGATTGAAGTTTCATGAAAATATGTATCTGGAGTGAAAGGGTGGTAGAACTCAGCCATTATGCACTCTTTTTTTGACAGCTGCTTTCTCATAAATTAGCAGGTGCATAATGATAGTCCAATGGACTCACCATTAGGCAGGCTGTTACCTAGGGGGTACCTCATAGAGAAAGTGGTAAGGCATAAAGGACACAAATCCACAGCAGATGAGGCTTAGCTAATTTTGCTGCTCATCAAACAACTTCTTTAGTTGGTTCCATTTGCTTAGTCCTCTTGATATTGGTCTATGAATAGGACTGCCTCTGTGAATTAGACACTTAAACCCTGTAGTGATGAGGTCTTGGTACCTAACTCCTCAAGGCTGATTTGAAATTAAAATATAAGAATCTAAATTTATGTGTTAATTTTAAATATTAGCCATATTAGCCATTAGTCTTACCTGAAAGAAGAGCTTTGTGAATAATTAATCACGAATAGTTTATATATAAAGATAAATGGATTTGGAACTTCTTTTTTGAACTTATTTTCTCTGAAGTATTCACAAACTCCTTCACTGAATATTTTTGACTGTAGACTGTTAACAGACAAGTAATTGCAAATATTCACACTGTTACTTAGCAAAACTACATTTTTTTCTATTAATTGGATGACTTATGTAGCCAGCAACACGTCATGAATTTTATACTTTACAGTCTTATACCATAACATTCTCAATTCACAGTTCCATTCCGTTGGTTATATGTTACAGAATTTGCAGTGTGTTGCTAGTTACAAAAGTGGACAGTGAGCATTTTCAAAATGAAATGAGCTTGTGTATATAAATAACTATCAAGAATATTGTTCCATTATTGGTTCTACTCTAAAACTTTACACATAGGTAAAGGTGAAAATCTCTCATTTTATTTAGCTTGATAATGTGTGCTTGAAATGATATCGCAAGCAAAGTTACTTCCATGCTTCATACCGCTAGTGTCTTCTGCATGATAACCAATATCTATTCAATTAATAATTTATATGCCTATCAGGTCAGACAGCTGTCATAAGATGGGAGAAAACCACAGCAGCAGTCATTGTTCCAGTACTCATTGATGAAACACCTTGCAGAAGTACTGAAGGGAAGATTTGCACACACACAAAAAGATATTTTGATAAATAAAATTAGAAATAGTCATGTCTGCTGAAAATTGATCAAATAAATAATAAAACTGAATAAAATAATAAAATAATAATAAAACAGAACCAGCTTTTCTCCAATAATATTTCTAACATAGGAACTATTTTTTTTTCTGACCAGAACTACTTTTCAAAGGCTCCAGCTTCCTTCTTCTCAGCAGGAATTAGTTTCCCGTGAATCATATCCATATGTTGCTATTATCTTTGCACAAAAGTAAAAAAGTTTTCTCACCAAAGTGCTGTTTTGGTTTGTACACGTTTGTCTAGGAAAAGCCACATCTTTATAAATCAGCCTTACTTTCTTCTGGTATCTTAACAATCGCTTCTTTAGCAGGATGCATGTCCCCAGGAAGTTGCATTTAGCTACTGTCTTTCCAGTTTGATTGATAATTGTGATTTTAATGGATTTCTACTAGATTCAGCTGTAAAATCTTGACTTAGTTTATATGAATCTTTTTCCACCACTTTCCTAGATAGCTCATATTCCTTAATAACTCTGTATTTTGACTTAAGAATTCTTTGCATGCATGGTTATAGCAAGAAGCAGACATGTGAAATCGGTTAAGACGTGCCCATCAAAAAAATTACCAGGTCCTCCTGTTTGTCTTCCAGGGCTTATCTGATACTGGATTCTAAACAGATATCAAGGAAGCTGAAGGACAGAATATGCCCTTGTTTCACATACCGCGTAATGGAAAATCAGTCACTGCTGCTGTTATTAAATTGGAGTTGAATTACACCATGACTAACTGAGAAGGTGTTTAAAATAGTGGAGAAAAAAAGAACGAATAGCCTGGAGGTTAAAGAACGTAGGAAATAATATCATTGTTATTACATTGGAAGCAGGATTGACATTGCCCTAAAATGTCTCAGTAACCTCCATGCTGAATTCTCAGAGGCTTGTGAGAGGATTTTTTGTGAGGTATAGAATGTAGTACTGGCATGGAAGTGTAAACCTATTCCTAACCACCAAATAAAAGAGCCAAAAGGGAAAGGAACACGATAAATTCCTCAAGATAAAAGCAGTAGGGAGACATCTAGTCAACAGCTGTGAAAACAGAATTAAAACTTGCACAAATTGGAAATGGTATTCCCCAAACTGAAGCTGAATCCAAATAATACAGTATTTATAATCTCAACACAGGATTCAAACTGGGTCAACAGGACACCATGACTAATTCCGTGGATGACTGCCAACATGCCCAGGCAATTACAGCCTATTGGCCAATGTCAAACAGTTCAAGTTTGCTTTCCCTACAGACGTGAATTTTTCAAATAAATATATCTTTGAGCAAATGAGCCAATAACTGCTCAACAACATAGTGCTGAGTGTTAGATTTGAAGCTTAAGTCAAATCGCATTTAAACATATTTCAATATGGTGTGAGGGTGATAAGAGTAAGGATTTCAAATATACATGGGATTTGGAAGAATGAAGAAAGGACAAATTTTACACAATATTGGAACTGGTCAACGAAAATTTAAAAAGGTAAAAGACAATATAATATAAAGGAAATGTCCCAGTTCCAGCTGGGGAACTAGATGCTCCTTCCTTTGCATGATCTACGTAAATTACTCAGTTCACTTTTATTTGCAAAAACAAACAAAAATGTATATTCTAGAGTTGTTCTGTCCTTCCTATTCTCTGTTCATACTTACCCCCCCATATTGACAAATTTTACATACAATTGAAACATTTTTCCATCTGTGTAATTTTTTACAAGAGCTTATCTTCATCTTCCTTCAGTTATCATTTTATCTTGTCTTCTTCAAAGAACTAAAATTCCAACTACAATTATTATTATGAATATTTTTCTTCCTGATGCATAGCAGATCTTTTCTAAGTGGCTTCTGTATCAACAATTCTATGAAACAAAGTCTATTCCTCAACTAGTAAGTTAAACAGGGGCAGGGCATGGACTCAGACATTGGCTGAAGATCACATGTACTGTTTAACTGTTAAGATGCCCACTGGCACGGGTTTGGCCAATGCCACTTAGTACTGCTCCAGACAGTACCTCAGCATAGCTTGTACAAAAGGAGGACCCTACAGCAATTTGAATGCAACCTCCCAGTTTTGGAGTTTGGAGCCATTTAGACAAAGTCATTTGCCATGAAAGCCAGAGAAAAGTCTCTGGTATGTTTTATTATTTAAACAACCTGCAGCCATCCCTCTGATCAGAACTTCTAGTTAAATGTCAGAGTTACTGGCATCTCAGCTGCTGCTGATGTTAAGGGTCATATCACTCTGATTATTGCGTCTATGTTCTTCTTATTTTTCCTTTTTGTTCCCTCCATCTATTATCTTTCTTACTTTTTAGTGGGGCATCAAAAGATGCCTCATCTTCTGCCTCTGCCATGCTGTGAAATTGTTTCTTATGAGATTGCCTGCCCTATTGTGAAATTGTCTCCTACCAACTTTATGTTGGCTCATCTATACTCTTGATCTGTCAAATATCTGTCCAGCCTTATATTTCTGTTTCTCAAGCATCATCTTCTGTATCATTTGCTACTGTCTCAGTAACAAATTATCAGCATAAGTTAAATTCCTTGTGCTTCTAAAACTGACTACATCTTCTAGGCATTATCACACCTACAAAATTCATAAACTCAGAATTCTTCCAAAGCCACCACTTCGATTGTAGCTATAAAAACGCAGAGAATGATGTCATTGGCATTTTTCATTTTCTTCCTCAGGTTATTTCCTCTACTTATAAGTTCCACTGCTCTATGAATAATATTTTGAATCTTCTCTAGTTTCCATTTTAACTTCTGTTTGGTTTGAAGGAGATCTAATCCATGGTTTAAACACTATGAAAGGAGTATTGAGTCTTGCCTGTGTTATCTAAAAATCATTTCACATGAATATTAAATAAGAAAAGATATATCTTCAAGTCTCCTCAAGGGAGGAGAACTATTCATCTAAAGCATGGTCTTCTGCAACATACTGGAAAAGAACTAATGAACCAAGTCTACAGAAGAAATATCCACTCATATTAACTCTTCCTGATGAGTTAATGTTGCCACATGTGCATGCTATCTGTGTCATGGGTAATTGCTGATAGTTCATATGATGTTAGAGTTGATATCCTGCCTCTGTTCAGGACCATAAGAAAGTTGTCCATTGTTTTAAGAAGGCTGTTTCTGTACTATATATGTAACTTGACTGAAAATTAGAATTAATGTATTTCATGAGCAGCAATATTTCATTACTTTTAAAGAAGATATAGAGAATGAATAGTTTACAGAATGGTGTCAGCTAAACCAAGAAACTGAGGCCAAATTCTTTTACAGTTTCCTACAGATTCCCGAAAGCAATTCTTGTCAACATTAAGTGATAAATCCAGTTTCTTACACCATTACATTCATACTGATAAAAATCCCTAAAGGTTCAAAGGAAATTATTTCCAAAGGTAATCAATCTAAAGAGTTATATCTAGTTCTAACCAGCAGAATAGAATTCCAACATGAAAAACAGGATATGTCTTTAAAATAAGGTACTAGCTGAACTAGTTGGTTATATAAAAATAAAGCCTGATTAAAATGTGAATTCATCAAAAAACTTTTGGGTGCAGAAAACATTCTCATTCTTTAGTATTTTGCTAGAATAATATTATTCATATTTCAGCCTCCATCAATGAATGGTTAAAAATGGAAGACTTCCTATCAAGTGAGAGTGCATTCTAACCATGGATGACATGCACATTTTCCTCAAAAAGTTAACACCAATGTGCTTTGTGAACTATATTATGTTTTTTTATTTTATTGTGGATGCTGAACTAAGGAAACTCTGCTATCTCTAGCTTTTACTGAAGAACAGATAGGAGAGAAGGAAGTAAACTCTGCCAGAAAACTGAAAGAAGTGAACATATTTCATCAAAAAGAAATGGAAGTTGACTTAAGGAAAAGAAAATAGAAATCAAGAAATGGGAAGTCTTGAAGAAAAAGATCTCTATTAAGCAAAGTTATATCTTGTGTACTAGTATGGCACATGTTATTACTTTTAATAGAGATGGTGATAAAAGTAAAGAGAAAAACTTTACTAATGTCTATGCAAATTTTTGCATTAACTAATTGGAATATTACAGGCAAGTTCAACTTCATTAATTGAGAGCTTCAAAAAATGTTCCGGTTACCTAGAATTCTCCACCTTTCTCCAAAAAGCTAGCTGTCCAAAGACCATCTGTGCCTAACGACTTTGAGAGAGCACCAAAGCCTTAACATTATTCCCAAATTGTTTAGTGAGACAACTTGTGAATATTTTCACTGCAGATGGCATATCTTATATCTGATCAGAAATGAGAAGACACAGTAAGAGGAGAGCTCCTTGTGCTCCTTAATAAAGTTTATTTGTGGGGGTGCCTGTGCAACCCCCTGTTGGTAAAATGGCCTGGATACAAGAGATGATGAGATAGATAAGAGAGTGTAACTGTGTGTGTGAACAGAGCACCCCAAACTGTCAAAGATGGCATTTGCCCCAAACTGACAGTGTAGGGTGCAATGAGGAGGGACCCACACCTCAGATGTGTGTATGTGGGCTCATGGGGTGATTTCTCACAGACACGTATATTAGTGGTTTGTAGGGACTGTCCTGAGCACGCATCAGCCTAGAGCACCCATTTCTCCAACAGGAGGGTATGGAAAAGGAGCACCTGCACTCCCATAAGAGAGGGCATGCACATGGTGTCTGTGAGAGAGAGTGTGTGTATGTAACTGTGTGAGTTTGCGGGGGGGTGGTGGTGTTGGTGGGGGAATTATTGGGATTAGTTATAGAAGGGTGTTTAGAAATGTGTAGATGTTTATTTAAGTGTCTAGTATTGCAGTTTGTTGCACTTGTCCTGAATGTACTGTTCACTGATTGCTGGTTAATTGCATGTTGTTAATAGTTCAAACCACTTCAGTTCTGTTTTTATTTACACCACGTGAACTGAGCAGTTTTTCCTTGCAATATTTGTTCCCCAAAGCAATCAAACAAATCATTAAATATATGAGCAGACCTTTAGTAACTATGTCATGTGTACACATGCATATCTGCTCGGTATAAGTGACAGGAGAGAATATGTAGTTTACCTCTATTTTCAACCAATACCTTTTAAAGAGGTTGAATTATTTCTAGTAAATGAGATCCTAAGCAAGGCAGTGTGAATAACTGATAGTTCTGTTTGATAGTTCAAAATAGAGTAGTAGGAATTTTGATTATTATTGACTTGAATTTAAATGTTTTTGGTTTCCTGCTTGAATAAATAAAGTCATTCTGAATTATATACTATTTTCCTGTTAGTACATAGCATTTTGTTTTGTATACTTGCAAGAGTAAAAGGAAATACAGTTCTTATACTTGCGAAATGGAGATGGTGATATTGTTGATCTTTTATCTGCTTCAGTGCTACCTGTCTGGGAAGATTTGAAGTATCATTCTCCAGCTTCTGAAGACTCATACTGAGCAGAGATTTTGAAATGGTGAAGCTGGGCTGTCATCTGGGATTGGGCACTGGTTTTCCTTCTATCATTATTATAGACTGAGTGCCTGATAAAACAATCACAGGGCTAAAGAATAGAGGGCAGATGAATTTTTTACAGTCAGTCTAAGAGCTAATTCTCATGCTCTAATCAATGACTATTTAAGTATTTTATACAAAGTAGAACAGCTTCCACAGGAGGAATAAAGATTCCACCCACCATCAAGCTTAACTCAGTATTAAGGTATTTTGCCATCAGATGGTAGATCAAATCCTTACAGAATGAGAAAGTAATAGAACCCATATCCCTCACGTTCTGTGGTTTCTAAACTATTAAAGCCAAATTTCTTTCTCTGTCAATCTATCCTCTAATATTTCTTTCCATGCGAAACTTTTTGTCCACTTCAAATCAAACTCATAAATAGCTTAAGGACAATCAAAACCAAAATCTTTTAATGAATAGAATTGCTGCAAGAAAACAAAATCACTGTAGATACAGATCCATGTCTTCTAAAAAAGAATGTTAAAAATATATTTCAAAATTGTGCTTTTTTATTTGCTTTTAATGACTGAAACTTATGATGACTTAATCCTCTACATTTTAAGAGCCTTAATTTTTTAGCAGAAGTAATAGTGAAGCCTCAGACATAAAAGAGTGTATCTTTACAGAAATCCTTAAATTTATAAGTTAGTTTATCTTATTCCACTGGTAGGAGCATATGGTCAATGTGTAGAAATAGCAGTAAATTGGAAGAAATGAAGAAACAATGTATTTTTAATTTAACAGTGAATGTAAGAACAGCTGCATGTAATTTGTCCAAGGAGAATGAAATCATTGTAAGTCCAGCAGACTCAGAGGGATCCATATTAATTATCAGAATGTGAGAACAAAGTAATAAGACAGTTAAATGATGAAGAATACCATATCAGATTAGATATGGATCCACTTTAAATATAGGAGGAAAAAGCTTGGTTCAATTTTGGATTAATGAAGACATTTGGAACACAAAGATTCCTAATAAAAATTATGCCTTATGTTTGCTGAAAGGGTCATCAGTTAGTTTAAAATAATAAATACACTAAGTGGCTCACAAGCTTTTCAGCAAATATTTTGATATAGGAGATTACAGTCTGAGACATATTGTAGAGCTGGTCCCACTAAAGCCCATGACAAAGCAACCACAGTGAACTTGGTAGTCAGTGCTGCTCTTAATACTTTGCATGTGGAAAACAACCTGAAACAGTTGTTAACTGGCTTGCAGCTAATGTGAGACCAGTATTTTTTTTTTCCTGTAAATGTGAGGAAGGAGGGGTGAACATTTATCTGCTCAGCAGACATTATCTGGAAAGTTCCAGTTTCAAATCCCTTGCTTATCCATTTTAAAAGCAAGGTGGAAGGTGAGGAGGGGAGAGGGAAAGAGACAGACAGAGGCAGAGACAGAGACAGAGAGACAAAGAAAGAGAACAGAAAGAAGAGAGAAGAGAGAAGAGAGAGAGAAAAGCAAAACTTCCCCTTTTTGGCATCTGCAAGCCATTAGAAGAGCTTGGCTGCCCATGGGACCACAGCCTCAGGCAGCTGAATGCATGCCCAGAGCAGAAACGTAGACACAAAGGGATTTGGATGCTTATGGGATTAACCTGACGTTGAGAGAAGAGTTGTGAATGCTTAAATATTGAAGTTTCTTGCCTAGGTTCCTTCACTGATCATTTATGAAAAGAGCAAAATAAATTCAGAAGTTTTCTCTTTGCTTTCTCTGATACGTAGGTAGTATGATACATACTATCCCATACATAGTAGTTCTAGTTGTGTTTTGCTTTATTCTAAAACAAATCTGAAAAGTTGCACCTTAAATTTAGATAAAGCAGGCTAACATTCTGGAGCTTAACTTAAAACAAGCAGCTGAGAATCATATGATGCAGCTGGAGGGAAGAAAGAGGAGTTTAATTGCTCAATGAATGCAACTGCTTTGGAATACTATAGTTAGAGAAGTGGTCTCTAAATAGCTGAGCCGCAAATCAATTAAGGCTTTCCAGATTTGGACCAGAATTACACAACTAGAGAAGAGAGAACAACATGTGCACTTTGCAACATACTGTTAGGATTGCAACATTTGCTTGTTAGGATTGTACTGATTTGAGCTGTCTGCTGGAATGAGAAGTATTGTGCGCAACTACAGTCTATCACAAAAAATCTATTTCTGGTGACTGAGGCCTAGCTAGAAGCAAAATTCTGTGTTTTTCCATATGCTAAACTTCCGTTGTGGAAATTGTTGTAAATCTCATATCTGTTAGTCAACAAAACTGAATAATGAAAAACAGTCAAAGTACAGTGCTCCGCTCTGAGCAGGTGGGCTGTGCCCAAACATCTGTCCTTTAGTACCTTTCTCCCTCGGGGTTCAGATAGAGAGAGGTTTGCCATAAACAAAAGTGATGGGCAAATGCTAACAGAATATTAGTGCTGTAGTCTTCCTTCCATCTCAGTGAAGTAACAGATGCGGTAGGTTGTATGAACAAAAGCATTCAGTTCAATATTGATATTTCAAATCTAGCATATCCTTCCTACAGGGAGGGTGTTCATATACAGGCCTTATGAGCACAGGTAGAGGTAATATGTGGGATGCTGCTTGCATTGTTTGCATGTGAACACTTCCTACTGAAATTTACATTTTTCCTGCTAACATTTGTTTCTACTACTTAGCAGCTGTGCAGGCTCTGTGCTTACAGCATAGTAAAGCAGATGATTATTGCTCCATACTACAGCAGATATATCCATATGTCAGATGAAATACTTAAGTTTGACAGTCAGATTTAAGATAATATTTAAAAAGGAGGACAGGGAACATTCCTCTTCATAGTATTACATGATGGACAACATGCATGTGTCTCAGACTGGAACTGTGATTCATTCTGTTAAGATAAGTGGGAGTAAATTACAAGGACTATAGATTGGGAGAAGAGGATGAAAATGCCACATCCCAGGTGAAAAGCAAATGCAAAACTGTTGGGATAAATATTTAACTTTTTTGCCCAATTGAATGATGGAAGAGAGATTTAATTTTCCGGATTAGCAAGGACTAGCCAGATGTCATAGCCAGTACATCTGTTAAACACTTCTTTAAATCATAATAAGACAAATATATCCCTAATACCCAACATATTAACATATGAAGACAAATTAAGATTATTATCATAATTTAGGAAACGAACTTCAGATGTAATGAAAGGTGTGGAACACATACATAATGTTATGGCCTTTTTTTTTTTTAATTCATACTTCTCTGAAGGTTATTTTCATTTTAGAGTACATATGTTTAGACTTTTAGATCTGCCTACACTCCTTCTGCTATATAGATACTCCTGATGGATAACAGCAACAAAGTCATAAAATTTATGATAAGGATTTGTACCCTCAGTGTCACAGAGGCTCAGTGTAAGCACGTCTGGAGAGCTGACAAGGCATTCAGAACTTGCTAACAGACTATCCTGATGAGGGCCTGATGAAAAACAGTTACTCATGGGCCTTGTATAGTTTAGGTTGTAATATAAGTTGAAAATCCAATAATTTTCTGAAACACGGAATGCCTGGCTCAACCTTGGATGTCTGAAAAGCTTAAATGTAGTTTAGAAATGGGTACATACCATATGCTATAAAAATGAGTTCATTACTCATAAAAAAGCATTTTATTGGAGAGTCCTATGTGCTTAGCCTAGAAGAGTTAAAATGAGGACTGAAGATTTTCTCTGGATAATTTTTGTTCTATCTCAGGAGCTTAATTTCCCTCTGAGATTTTGAAGTTAAGCGCTCAGATGATCCACCTTCTCTTACAATATGAAGGGTCCCTAAAAGGTCTTTTGGAGCATCCCCAAAATATTCCACTCTTTTCTCAGTTACCCAGAAACGCATCTAACATTTGGTGAGCTACTCTTTGGCAAAAACACAAGGAAGCTGGAACCAGTACCCATTTGGCTGGATGACAGAGTTGTGAAAGCTATTGACTGAATTCACAGTTGATGTTCAATGAATCCATTTTGGTCAAGAGAGCATGACTGAGCCCCTTTCATTAGAATTCTGTCCCCATGGTGCAATACACTGTGATTCACATATCAGTGCACCGAGACCTGCGCTGCATGTGTTGAAAGATTTGGACTACTTCTGGAGACAGAATAGCTGCATGCAAAAGATAGAGAATTATGACTCACAGTCTGAGTTCAGTTCCCAGTTTGGCTATCAGTCTGACTGAATTGACCTTGGGAAAGTCATATCACATCAAGTATCTGTTTTCCCTTACCATTCTTTTCTGTGAAGATGTAATTTAATGCAATATCACTCTGTGTTTCTACAATTGCATAAACTTGCACCAATCCAGAATAAGGATGGTAAAAATTTTCTTGTACAGATAACATCAGCTCATTTCTGTTAAGAGCGATCTAAATGAGGGCAGCTACCTGTGGACAAAGATGATGCACACAGAAATGGGAACACTATACACTATGTTTCAAATATAACTTCAATAGTTTCTTGGTGTTTATCTTCACGATTCTGTTCTTTTTTGCAAGAAAAACACACATTTTGTACACATCAATGGAGTTCACAGACTTCTCATTTCAATATGATGGCAGAAATGGATCAGTAAATAATTCTGTGTACACTCTTTATCAATGATCTATGCCAGTGCTTGTGTTTGAATCTATAAATACCAGGGAAAGAAGAGTGATTAGCTATTAGAAATGGAATTAGTTGAGTTTTTTAAATTCTGTTATTTAGTTGCTGTCTGTGCCTTTGCATTCACCACCATTACCACATGCTGACTTAAATCTTTGCTATACTCTAATTTGAATACTTTAAACTAATTGATCCACTTTTAGCTCACCCACACACTCTTTACTACTAAACATGTCACAACCTCAAGTACTCAAGTTAAACAACAAATTCTACATCCAAACTCAGTTGTCGCTCTTCTTGAAAGATTGCTTAAAGCTTTAAGCTTAAAAGGCTTCTTGGTCTTTTATACCTATTTGTCATGCCCACCTGCCAGAGCTGACTTTTAACCCTCTTCACCAGTGAATTCTGTTTCTCTGCACAACAGTAGAGTGTATTGTTGTTACAAAAGGGCAACAGAAATAATGAGAACATGCACAGATCTTATACGTTAATGTTTCAAGATTAATGAATCATGGTACAGTATTTGTAAAAGACATGCAAAAGGAGTGTGCTTTAACTATTTTCTTTAAAGGTCTTATAAATCTTTAAGGGAAAATATTGCTCATCTGTTATCATGACTTGGCAGAACTGACTACTTGAAATTTCAGTCTTCTCTTTACCATCTCCCAAAGTAAAGTGCTGAATCTAATGGACAGAGATGCTTTATTCTCTAAGTTGTTCATTATTTTCAGCATTATTGATGATGTTACAGAATAAAAACAGTTCCTCTCAGCATGGCACAATATTACTTTTTCCAGCTGAAGTACTAAACCTCAACACATCATGAATGTTATATGTTCTCAGTTTGGTTGCAAAATGGCGGCAACATGAATAAGATTTACTTTATTTCTCTGGGACGAATTGCAAACCCTTCTGTGGACAAGAAGCAAAGCTTAGAGGTAGGTCCATCTAATACTAATCCCATAAAGGTGCCCCTACTGAAAATAGGTGTCTCCGCACATATGCCTGGAGTGTGTCAGTCCTAACACAATTGAGCAAATGGTTTCTACCTCATGCTGTGCCTCAGTGTCATAGTCTGCTGTGCCTTCCTCAAAGGCTGTATACTGCTTTTCTGAGCAGTGTGGCAATGGCTGCTGCTTTTATTGAAATCATGAGGGAAGAGATGGACAAAGGGAAGAGAAGAGCATAGGAACTGCTATGTGGCTTTGTGTTAGCCGCACAACCTAGGACTCATCGGTTTGCAGAACAGAGATGCCACAGATGGATCCGACTATTGTGTAAAAGTTAAGACACCCAGCTGAGAGGTGATCTTCTAGTTTTGTAGACTTTTATTCCTGCTCCTTACCCCCTCCTCTGTTCTTAGTCCAGAGTCTGCTAATACAAAATATAACCAGAATAGGGGATGATTTAGGGCACCACTACCAATTGCAGCATGAGGCCAAAAATTATGAAGAAGAGAAAAGGCACAGGTTATAGCAAATGTGGGTTTGACTCTTGTCAGATAGCAAAGATTTTCCTGATGCAGAATGTTGCTGCTAGATAATCATATAAAATGATATCCTCCTTCAGGTATTCTTTAAAAAGTAATTTCTTTTAAAGAAGAGTTTCTAGCACACCCCAAGTCATGGAAAGAGTAGGTCGCTGCTCACCCATGTTGTCAGCGCTACCCTATTGTGTAGCTCCATGTGCTCAAACGGCTCTTCGCTCAGAGCAAAAAGCCCACCTTATTCTTTCAGTCATGAGATGGCTGAAAATCAGGGGAATTTCACTCAAGTCTCTTAGGGAATTTTCAGGCACCTAAAACTGACTCTGGATCATTAGTTTATCTTTCTGGTAAGTGGCTATACATTCAGCTAAGTGCAAAGTGTTCAGCAGCCTGTGTTTTAGTGGTAAATGCACGGATTCACTCATGCACATTGGTATGTTGATACACCTCAGGGAATCTAAATTTCCCATTAACTTTTGTTTCCTTTTAGTCTGCTTTTGTGCTTTGCAGTTCCATAGATTTGAGAAGCAAAACCATGGCAGAGCTATAGTGCCTGTCTAAGTAAATACCGCATATACCGTCACTTCTCTTCTAATAGTGTAATTAAACAGGAGTTAGAATGTGCAATGTGTTGACATTTATCAATTAAAGATAGACAGGAGAGAGATGGAATAAAAAACAAAAGCTTTGAGATGTCATTTAACTCCAAAAGGTCACTCAGAAATGTGGCTTCTTGTTACATCCACAATATAAGGAATTTAGTTGCATTTTTTGCTGTTTTTAGTGTAAGAGTTTCAGTAGATGTTTATTTTCTATTATGTCTTTTCATTTTAGATTTTGGTTCACTGCTATGCTTTTCCAGCTGTTGCTTTGGAAAAATAATTTCAATCCAGTCAAGCAAATGCACAATGGTGGGCTCTACAGTTTGGTAAATTCTCAGCTTCTGAAAAAAGATTTTCAGCTTATTTAGACAGGATTAGATTCTCTTCCTGCTCTACTCCCCCTAAGAGTCACTGTCTTTGCGATATGTAGTTTAGAGTGTAAGTGCTGGGACAGAGTCTCTTGGCAGGGTTTGCCACAGAGATGACACATTCTTCTTTTGGCAGGTGACACCATGGAGATGACACATTTCCACCAGCAAATACCTAAGGGAAGCTTATAATTGACTAGCCTTCCATGATCAGCATGGTTGCTATAGTTTAGTTACTGTTCAGTTTTGCATCTCTCAGCAGTACCTGCAGCCAAACAGTGGGTACCGATGCATTTTTTCTAGACAATCTTACTTGTTTTTCCTCAGGCATTAAGATGATGGAGAAAAAGGGAATAGTGGGGTTTTCTCTAGGTTGTTTCTGGGGTGAGGAAGATGCTGCCACATTAGGGGTGGGGAAAACAATAAAGGGTGTCAAAAATGAAAGAAGTAACATATTTATATGATAGTAGAAATAAAGTGTTCCAGTTTAGTAGTTTGGAAATCATATCAATAATTATTCAATACAAATATAGGATAAACTGAAACAGAGGTAGTATGTAAGCACACCTGACTGACTTTAGACTGCTAAAGAAGTTATGTTCAAAAAGACAGTCTTAAAGAAGTCTTCCTGAATGTATCATTTATTTATTAGATATTAGGAAAACAGTAAATAAAGGGTCATACAACATTCACAGAGATCATACCCAAGGCAACAGGGATAATTCCAGTGCTCGGTACTTATACTCTGGTATAGAAAAGTTTTACTCTAATAGGTAGTTTACTTCAGACTGTGTGCTTAAAATTTTTTGTTCTTGTAGACTTTTGAGCAGTAAGTGATCCCTTCTTTCCTTTTGCCTGGGAGAAGAAGGATGGAAAGAAATTGTGAACACTGGACTACTGAAAAGTTTGGAATTGTTTTGCCTGCAAAATATGGTTAAGATATTTGTCTAAGAGATTACACAAACATTATTATCTGATTAAAGCTTCATTATAGTTTTCCACTAGGTATATGTCTCTGTACACTTTGACTTTAAAAATTCCTCTTTAGGCTTTGATGTAGTCCATTTCTGATTTCCATCCACTAGCAGTTATGAAATATCGTTAGTGTTTTCCATGTGAGGAATGAAATGAAGCACACTGTGGAGATACTATAGCAGGAGTCTAGAGACATTAGGCAGCCAACGTACCTTGTCAGGTTAGTTGCATTTCCTTTGAAATAAAAACAGTAGGTCAAACAGGCTTTTCCTTTGTCCCCATATTAAAGCAGTAGCCGTAGATGAAACGCTGGCCTGGCTATTCAGAGATGGTTTTCTGCATCATAGCAAAGGAAAGGAAAGCTCATTTGTCTCAATTGTGTGATCCCAACACCCTCTTGTCCTAGTGCACTCCATTTTCAGCTCCAGAGATCCAGCTCCATCTGGAAAAAAATAGTGGTCCAATATTTCCCAGCAGCCAGAACAGTATTTGCAGTGAGTATCACTTTGGGAAGGTCTATGAATGCTCAAAGCTGCTCCAGAAGCCTAATGCAATCCTTGGGATCCAAGATGTAGATGTGATTTGCACACCTTGCCTCTTCTGCCTGCACAGGGTATGGACAAAATACTCTCAAGAATGTGGACCAAGATGTTTTCCTCTGCAGTAAAGAGTGCTGGTCACCTACAAAAGTTTGTCTAGCAGGACTGATACATAAAGTATATGTGTGTATACATACATACAAACATACATATATATATGTGTACTTACCGAACCCATATCTAAACTTCAGAAAAGAGCAAAACATTCACCTGTTTTGTCTCTTGTCATCTCCATCTAAATTTCCATCAGCACAATTATGCATTCCTGGTTCAGTTATTAATTCTTCCATCCTCATTTTATAACGTTGGACTTGTCCTGAATGGAGGAATATGGAGGAAGGTATATCATTTTGTGAAATTTCCGCTTTACCTCACCAAACCCAGGCACACATATGCTCTTCACCTGGTGAAAGAATTTGCCTGATATATTTCCCTTTGAGATCCTTCCTACTCTGTTGAAGACAGGCCTTCATTGTTTTTCTTTTAATCTCCTCTTTTTTCATCAAAATTTCTCTGACTGCAACACCTTTATTATTTCTGTGCTTTGTGGTGAGTGTCTTACTGCTCTGTAGTGCCTATCTCTTTGGTCCCTTTTATTTCCGGATCTTATTATAATACAAATCATGTTTCTAACAACATACTATGCTGAACTGAACCAACAGAAGATCGAATTAATGGAGAAACTATTTCTTACTCTGTGAGATAAAGAATCCATCTTTATTTGTGGACTACAGGATATGTTACAATAATTGTTTTGATGGAGAAGTTTTGTCTGTTAATCAGCACTTGAGCCAGCTTTTGCCTCATCCGAAAAATTAATGAAACTTTGGAAGTTCATAGGTTGCATTTTGAATATGACATTAAAACGCCCATAAAACTTTTTAATCCATATTTTTGCTGGTGACATTATACAACCTAGTTGCAATAAGAACCTATTCCAAGGAAATTATTAGAGCTGAGAAGTGGGAACAACAAAAATTAAAAACTTTTTGGAAAAATAGAACGTTGACCTCAGGGAAATGACATACATAGAATAAATAGCTTTCCTGGCATTGGTTTCCCACATGGACATAAGTTTATATGCACCTGTGTTTATCTGGTATCTCCTAGCAGAAACCTTCAGTTCTCTACACTAGAACAAGAAATTTGCTTTCTTCACATCATTTCTAATACAGTTGAATCTTGGAAGAGGAATCAGTAGCTGAGCTGTGACTCATTAAAAAAAAAAAAGGGTCTTTCTTGCAAAATAAGAATAGCATTTCACAGAACTAGGATAGAGAAGCCACCAGCCTCCCTGATTTAATGTGTTTTCTATTATTTACTTCAGAAATACTTTAAGGTGCCTATCCGCTCCTGGCCAATACCCATTTACTGCGTATACGGATATAGAGAACAGGATGATAGACAGTTTAGAAGAATCTGTCAATAAAAAGAAATCAAAATGACCCCCCAGACTTCTGATAAATCCTAAATGATAGCCAAAGAGCGATTTAGAAAGCCATGGACAACGTATCCCAGCAATCTAGGACCCATACTACAGTTTATCAGTTATCAAAAAAATCACTTGCTGAAAAGTACGAAGGTTGACAGCAATTCTCCATCCACATATTTTTAAACCAGTGAACAGGAACTGAAGCTAAAATTTCTAGTGTATTTCCTCTGTGGGGTGTGTTCATTCTGCAACATAACGCTCTTTGCAGTTTAGTTTAACCCGTTTCCAGTGCGGATTCATTTAAACCTCATGAAGATAATCGTAGTTTGGAATATATATTCCAGGATGTTAATATAGTATAGCTATGTTGCTTTAAATTCACTTCGTTTCTTATTTCATACTAACTTTGCCACCCTCAGACTGCATTTACATACTCTTCTCAGAGACGCCACTGCCATTTATTTTGGACAAGATTCTTTATTTATGGCTATGTCATGCTTAGATTAGATCTTTCCAGGGTGCTCTGCAGGAGGTACCCACTTCCAGGTAATTCAGGAGCTCAGCTTGCTGCAGTGTGCAGCTGCCAGCCTGGTAACCGAAATCTGTGTGAAGAGGGCATTGCAGAGTGCAGTGCTCTGAGCTGACTGCAATTTTAAAAATGGGTGGTTAAGATATGAGCTTTGCTTTATAAATGTTCAGATTCTAACTTTCTGACCATTTTTTTCTCCTAAGTCCTACCACAGAAATATTGCCATCAGAAATACTTCAAAGAGTAACTGCTAGGTTTACATTTCTGGTAAAATATGCTGTGCTAAAATTGAATCTAATTCACACTACATTAGAATAAAAGTACATAGGGCAAAAAGATTTCCTGTGTCAACCAGTTCAGACTTATTCCAGACATTCATATCATAAGACATCATGAATAAAATATCAAGCTCATCTTCAAAGCCAGCTGGGTTTTCTATTACCTCCCCCCAAATTTACCCCTTAGCCTGCCAACGAAATCAGTTGACCTCAGAGTGCGCTGGGACACTGACATTACACACAGGCTTTTCTGAAAAGGATGGGTTGACGGCCTCTGACTGCTTAACAGAGATAATTTCTTCTTTTTTCTTGTGAGATAAAATGATCTGTACAGTCCAATCTTTGGCAAAGGACAATGCCAAACACTACTCATTTCTTCCATGCTCTCTTCCTTCTCCTGGTGGGAAAACAAACAAACAAAACTATTAGCCTTTTGCAGATTGCAATTTACTTCACAGTTTTCATTAGCAGCTCTGGCATTCAAGCTAATGTAAAGAAATGTCCAACTGTGAGCCTGCCACACCATTTGCTCTCATCATCCTCTATTTTTCTCTAATCTTTAGTCAAGATGTTGATCATTTGGTAGACTTTATCCTAAGTGAGTGCACATCAAACACTGCAAGAGTGTCTACTGCTGACAGAAATGCTGGAAAAGGTTGCCTACCAGTGTGGGTTGTAATTAATTAATTCATTAAAGATGACCACTTCACCATTCATAATTTATATGCCCCCACAATACTATTTCTATGCCTTAATTTGAAAATACTGGAAACAGTTTATTTAAACTCCTCACAAAATTTATCTAAAACTTATTAGAAACAGTGAGATTTTTCAATATGCAATAAAGTCCTTGTCAGGAAATAAATACAAGATATTGTCAAGGGGAAATTTTTCCTTTGAGGTTGCTGGGCAATACACATGAAAAGTTGAACAGATGTATGTTGCATTGGTTTAAAAAACAAGGATGTAACTCCACCATGTGTAGCTCACATTTCAAGCAACTGTAAATTATGATCTTTTAAAATTAGACTATGTAACAGATGGTTATGGTTATGTTTAAAGTGATGTTTCCTTTAACACGTCTTATAACACCAAGCGAGCTCTCGCTGCAACAGCTGATTTATTCTCCAGATCAATTTATGTGTTCCATTAAAACATATGAGAGGAAAGGGGAATTTCGGCATGGCTTACTGTGTGGAAGGAAGATTTGTCTGTAGAATTCATTCCTTGTCTAACTTGGACTTAAATCCAGTCAGGTAGCATAGAAATCTTTTGTTGTAGTGACAAGAATTCAGTTTCAAAAATGAACTCATTTTAGAAATTCAGCTTGGCTAAATTTGTAGTAGAATTATAAATATATGTTTCTGAACTGAATAAAGTCATGTGTTTAACTCATTCAGATTGGAATCTAATTGGAACAATTTTCAGATAGCAGCCTTATTACAAAGCATAGGTATATCATATTTGTACACAGTATCTGAGTTTATTCAGATACGCTAGTGATTTTCAAACTGTGATCCACTGAACCTTAGGTTTCTGTGTTCTTCTTCTTAAGGTTTATGAGAGGCAAGTAGGAACAGCAAGCTAGCTGTTAGACCTAATTTTGCTGCATTAAGGTCCATTTACTGCTAAATATTTTGCAATCTGTGAACCAAAAATGTTTTGAGTTTAGCTGTCCAAATATATATTTCTACAGTATAGATACGTACTTTGAACTACTCTTCTGGTTTCTCTGTGTGGTAGGGAAGACAAATAGGTGATGTTAGAGATTTAAATAGACTAGATGAAGCTCATATGTGACTGGCTCATATTGTAGATTCCCACCCAAAAAGTGTCTAAATGTTAAAACTCTCCTAACTTCAGAGGACTTTACTAAAGTGGCAACTATTTTCTTAGCGGAAGTGAAGACTGCTTAAAATGAAATATATTTTAAAAATCTTTGGATATATTGCCACGGTTTAGGATAAGAGCAACTTTAGGAAACATCTTGATTAGAAGATTATGGAAAACAGAGCAATCCTCATGTACTCTTTCTGGAATAGTCTCAAAGTTGTCCAGTGTATGAACTTTCCTTCCCAAAGTTTTATATGAAAGTCATATTCAGATCAAATATTACAGCTTTTGTTTTTCAAAGCAATAAATTGTAATGAAACTAAAACACACAACTGGCAGAACACTTATCCAGAATTAGAATCTTAGGAGCAGATAATTTTTATCTCTTTTTAGACACCCACACAGACTAAATATTCCTTCTCTTCTTTTACAGGTGTGATAAGCAAAGGTATTTACTTTCAGAGCAGCAAGATTGGGTAAGTAATTTATTATTCTCTGGAGGCTAAGAGTTTCAAGAGTCTCTGTGTAAAGCAGAGAGCATTAGTCCAACAATAATGAGGAAAAGTAGCAAGATCCAGTGTAAAAGAAAAGAACAATAAACAGTTCCTGGTGCTCCAACTGACAAGCAGTAGTACTGCAGTCAGGAGTTTTCCATGCGTTTCACTTAGGGGATTACAGGCATTGGAAGCAAGGCTGTCACGAAAATGTTGAATGATAAGTCTAGATAGTTAATCAGGAGGAATGTGCATATTCTACAGAAATACAGAATGGAGCCAGGGTTTACAAATGGTGGTGTTTCCCCCAGGTCCTTTGTCTTTTCTCAAAGAACTTATACAGGATATCACAACCCAGTTTTGTCAACAACCAAATGGCCAGGTTACTATAATCCAATCTCACCACGTCAAATCCACAAGCTCTTAAATTATCATTGTTCTGGAAAGGCTTTTTTTTTTTTTTTTTACCTGTCAGGAACTCTTCTTGGGCACAGAGGCTCATATTCATTGCACTAATTTAAATCACTTAATTTAGATAGCTAAAATTAGCAATGTTGTAGTCCTAAACTCTCTGTAATTAGCAAAGACATATGGACCCCAAAGCATGATTTAAATCAGATGAAGTAAATTTCTCCTCTGGAAATGATTCTCTCTGCCACTTACATGAAGCTTTCTAAACTGCATAGTGTAAGGTGTAGCTTTCAGCACCTGTGGATACTGTTTTGCTTTTTGCCCCTAAAACAAACAGTGGCTGGACCAAAGATTTGTAAGTGTGATCTGAAACCCTTTGGATAGTACCACTTATAAGTGAGGCCCCATATAGGCATCATATATGGCTCAGTTACTTTAACATTCTCTTCATGTTTATTTTTAGAAATGCCCTCTGGCATTCCTGCTTTTTTCTTTATTGGAAAGGGTTTCTTGTGTTATGAAGAATATCACCTGAAGTCTTCTTTTCCTCTTATGATATGGATCCCATTTTGTTCTGAACTTAATCTAATTTTCCTTTATTATTCTGATGGATATACCTAAAACTGAAAGCAATATCCAAAAAGATATGTCATGATATGTCTGACTATATTATGACAACGATTTTCTGTATTTTTCTGAATTCATGATAGAAAAATAGTATTCCTGAATGCTCTATCTAGTGAAGCATATTATGGAAAGTAGAACCCTAATCCATATTGTTAGCCCCTTATTGTTATGAGGAATTAAATAACATATCTTGCATTTTGCTTAAGAGTTATGAACAGACTTTGTTTAGCTTGGTTTTGTTATTCAAATACAAACACCATCTTTCATAGGTATAAATCCCATTTGAAAATAAATATCTCTGAAGTGCATACAGAATGCTTTATATTAACAATCACTGCAATTGTAATAATTACTTTGACTAATGTTGACTGGCAGTGTGAACTTTTAATTACAAAGCATCTGCAATGTCATTCATGAAATATCATATGTTGACAATAATGATGATAGAAGTAGTATCATAATGCAATGTCCCAGTAAATGACAGTAAGAAATCAACATTTACAGGCTATCAGTCATCAACTATTCCCTATTACAGACATAGGGGTTATCTTTTATTCTATCATCTAGAACCTACAAATAAATACTGGACACCAAGTGGAGTATCTTTAGGTTTCATAACCATGATTTTGTTAAGGTTAATGTGATGATTTGAGTATTGTCTTCTTTTGCAATTTTATTATGTCTCATAATACTTGGTTTATATTTTAACAGGATCTCATGAATCTCTGAATTTTGCTTGAAATTTCATTATGTTTTGTCTAAGCCAGAAAGATCCATTTTCAATGGTACCACAGCTATAGATTGCTTTCAGAAACACGAGCAGCGCCCCTTTCACTTTCAAAGGAAAGTGCAAGGTGTTCTCAGCAATGGTTGTGCCACAAAACCTTATTGCTTGTATTAAAGATGGCTGGTCCATAAATATTGGATAACAGCAAATCAGGGGGCATGGAAATGCCAAAATTCAAGAGATGATGTCAAGGGTGTACAGGTGGTTGCAAAATAAGAAAGCTTTCAGAATACCAAAATGTCCTGAGATTTCAGTATTTTTTTCTGGACAAAACCCAAGAATACATGAAGAATTTTGCACAAAAGAATCCATCACAGAAGGGAAGCAAAAAAGCAACCAATAAGAATAACCAATCTGAAATTGTATGTTTTGTGTTTCTGTCAGTCTCTGGCATCTAGATTTTCCAACGCATCCTCTATTGTGAGAATCAAATGAATATAGAAGATGATTGCTATAAGGTAATCTAAATTAAAATATAGGTCAAGAGGAAAAGATAATCTTCAGGTATATTGTATAAAGATTGGCAGCAGCTGCAATGTGGTGATAAGTATCTGCAACATGCAAATAAATGCTATTGATGGTGGAGCTATGGCCTTCCTGCTTCCTCCCATTCCCTCCAATGCAGACATATCTCATTGATAAACAATAGTATCAAGCATATGTGCAGCATATAGTCATAACCACTAACAGCCCTGGTAGACTGTGGCAGGGGGACATCTTACCCTATACTGACAAACCAGCAGAAGAATCACAAGTGAAATCATACTTTTTTTTGTTTGTTTTATAAAGGCAAAAAGAATTTTCAGTCAGAAATGTTCTCCTCAGCATGGTCCATCACTGAGTAACATCAGTAGTAAGACTGATAAGACTGCCAGAACTGACCTGAAACTGGAGACCAGGAAGCCCTGAAACCCCCACTCAGGCCCTCCAATAATCATAGTAGCTGGACTGTCTTGGAGACAGAGAACATAGGATGCTGAAATTCACTTATCACCATTAGACTTACTGGCAAAGAACTGATCAGAAGTTCTTCCTGTTTTCTACTGGCAGTTTGTTGACAGGGAAAATATTCTTTCATAAAATGCATGCTTCGAGGAATTTGCACATTTGAATTAAAAATAATGTTGGAATTTATTCTGAAAATATTTTGGACTAGTTCTAACCATCTTTAACCATGTGGTAGTTCTGGGGCAGACTCCACTCACAGGTTCTAATTTTGAGTTTGGTGTGAAAAGTCAAAAATTCTTGAACTGAAAAAAATAAAAAAAAAGAGTTATCAGGTTACAGTGCCATGCACCAATATAAAATCTTGAAAAAAAAAGACGTACTAGTCTATAGTTTGAACAACAGGAATACATATAGGAATATAAATGCAATTTTCTCACTGTCTCTCCTTCTTCTTAACCTCCCTCCCCAACTTTCATTTTTTATTATTAGATTAAAAAGCTTCAATAACTTCACAGCACACACACACAGACACACAAACACCTTAAAGAAAATACAGAGAAGGCAAAAAAATAGCCCTCAATTTGAGCCTGAGTAGATTCAGCAATTCATTATATTGTATGTCACAATTCTCTGAAAATCTGTAATGACCAAACTGGACAGAAGTGATTCTGAACAATTCATTTTTGAAACCTAAGATATCAGAAGCTGTATTCACAGATAATATTACATATTAGGCCAAGCACAAAGCAGAACTGCATATTCCTCAAAAATGAAACAAAGCAAAATAAAAGAAAAACAAAGCAAAAGCAGGTTTTACAGTCTTCAGTCTTCTTTTGTTTTTATTTTTCTGAATACATTTTGATTTTATAACCTTTAGATCTGATTTCTTACAAAGAATAATTATCTTTTCTTTCTCTACAGGTCTAGGGTGACCAAGTAATAATAATAACAATAAATAAATCAAAACCAAAAATATATACATTTTCCAGTAGAGATACCCTTTAGGGGCAAAATAAAAACCTTTGCTGCTGTGTAGTACTTGTTTTGTAGCTAAATAGAGAAAGTTCCTCATTCCAGCTGTCATTCTTATACCTTTCCTGTACACAAAATTTGATTTTATTTTTATAAAAAGGAATCCTAGCCAGAAGGCAGAAACAAACAGATTAAAATGTAAATGAGATACTAATAAAAAGAATTTTGTTCATTAAAAGAAGTGTTTTTTTGGTGAAAAGGTGACCTTATATTATGTTGTACTTAGCCAGAAAAAAAGAACCATCATCAAATCAGTGTTAGACTTTTGGGTCTAGAGATCAGTCTCAGTTTTGACTTGTACTAGGATGCTGGGGTAAACAATATATTTTGTTTCTACAAGGAAGGCACTTCACCATCATTTTTTAGATTCTTAGCATTGAAGCAAACTCAGTGGACTGAAATTTAAGTATGCATTTCAGTATATTGCAAAATCTTATATTTTATTTGAATAACAAATTTCTCTACCTTTATTTCCTCTTATTTTTCCCCATTTTAATAAGCCTAAATATTTAGAATAAAAAGAGGAGTCCATGTAAGTGTACGGTCATAGGAACCAAGAGAAAGTGTGTTGACCCTGCTTGAGCAGGGGGGTTGGACTAAATGATCTCCAGAGGTCCCTTCCAACCTCAACCATTCTGTGATTCTGTGATTCTGTGACAACTGCAGAACCTTAAATTGACCATCATTGTGTCTTTGCTATACCTTACCTCTTACAATTTTAAACAAGATAGCCATCATTAACAATGAGTGATGAAGCATAATCACATATTTTAATTCACTAAACTCATTAATGAAACTCAGCTTGTCGTGTCTTAAGGCATTCACATTAACCCACTAGCTTTCACATAACACTAAGGTACTTCCCTAGAATGCCATAGCAGATAAGGCAACCCTTCAGTGCATATTTCTTGGTGTCCATTGCTCCTTCCCTTATGACACTACCTGAAATAGAAATCTGTCACCTTTCTTTTCCATTATTCCTCACTCTCAGCAACCAAGGTACAAAGCTCTCCATTTCATGCTCTGCTTCTAATGTTGCCTTCTGTGACTCTTGTCAAGCGACCTCCCTGAAGTCATCTTTTTGATGTAGTTTATCAGTTGTCATGAATAAGATTATAACCAGGTCCAGTCTCATTAGATCTTAACTAAAACCTGGAGGAATCCACCATATACTACCCTACTGATGCCTTAAAAGACCAGAACATTTTTAACAGATTGGGAAGATGTGTCCTCTGCTGTGATGGGAGAAAAGTAAAAATCCTGGTTAATATGGTATCTTAGATAATTTCAGAAAAAACAACCTTTTAAAGCAATCATTTAGTCTTCTCTTTTTCTCACAGCTTTTTTCTCACCCACATCATCTTACTCATCCACATCTCAGAAAGGCTTATTTCCCTTTTCTAAATTGAATATATAAAACATTGACCTTGACAAGTAGGGGGAATGTATAAGCCTTGACTTTCTCCCTTGTATGCAAAATATGAACATTATTTTTGGAAAAAATATCTTTGCTAAGAGACAGGAAAGAAGCTAGAGGAAAACAAAGAGTTAGTAGGCTTTTTAGCATTTAAAAGGTCTATTTCCTCTTCAACACATTGCCAGCCTATTTCCTTTTCAACACATTGTCAGCCTTTTTCTCTTTGCCTTTTACCTCTCTTCCATCCCATTTTCATAAAGAAAGTGGAGTTTTTCCTTCTTCAGCTGTAAGCATTGCATATATATCTTGCTGTTGCACAATATGAAGATTCACAATAAAGAAGACAGTAAGAGTGCAGATATACTGTCTGGAGGATGCTTTCCATATTTGCAGTACAAATCCTGAGAAATAGTCATGCCAAAAAACTGCAAATCAGTGCAAGTAATTTCATAGTGGAAAATAATTCTTCCTCAGACTGTAGCGTACCACTGCTGTGAATTCCATTTGTTCAGTTCCATTTGTCCACCTGACTGAGCAGCCTGCTCCAGTGATCCTGCTTGAGCAGGCAGCTTAGACATGATGATCTCCAGAGGTCCCTGCCCACCCCAACTATTTTGTGATTCTGTGATGATTTATTAAATACTTAAATTCTTCTGTGATATACTAAGCAGATAATGTATTAAATGCTTTAATTTTTTGTGTTATCTATTGATTCCATTGATTCCATCCATAGTGGCATTTAGCTATATTATACTTGGAGAGAATTTGCTAAAAATTTTGGAAATTATACTTTTGCTGCCCTAAATACCTCAAACATATGATATTTATAGACATACAGGGACAGACTTCTGCTGAACACTTGACTGAATAGTGTTGAAATCTAGGTGCAGTTCCCCCTTGCAGATACTCTTGGAAGTTGTGACTGGGCCACAAATGGCTTTTTAATCTGATGATTCCAAACAATAAGTACAACTGCCAGCTTTTAAGCACACTGTAGAAACATAGATATTCTATCTGGCAGCACTTCCTGAGAGCTAAGACATCACAAATAAATTTTTTAAATAATTGCTCTTCTCTCTTATCTGATGGTCAAAATTTCATTACCATATATCAGTTTCTCAATTACCTTCTACGCTAGAATTCAATTTGATAGATTTAAAAAAATTGTTTGCTCCACATGAAAGATGCTTCCCTGTGAAGACAGTCTCATTAAGGTTTAAAGACAGAGTTACCATCTCTGGAATTTTCAGTTCAACACAAATGTAAAAGTGAGAAATTGAGCCCACAATGTAATAGGGAAATTGCAGCTACCTAATGTTACATTCCTGATATCAAGCAGAATTCAAGAACTGTGCATGGAGGTTCCAGAAATAATGGCAACATTGAATGTGTGTAATTCCTCTAAAATCTTCAGACAAGACCATACTAGTATCATTAACCATAGTGCTTATCTCAGCCTAGTGATTTCATCAGAATGATAAGTGAGATGTTGTAATGCATCTGGTAGATGACATGTTAACCACAGTGAATGGTCTTTGCATATAGTATATTAAGGGATCAGAGTCAGACATCTTTGCTCCAGTTTCAAATCCCTGATTCATACATATCCAGTCTGCTTCCCTCCCATGAGGTAAGGCTGATACATAAGAAACAGAAAGATTCTTGTGGATTAGGTTGACACCTCCATATCAGAGAGGATTAGTGAAGGAAAGAAGGATAAAATAATCTATTCCATTGAGACACAGCCAATAACACAGCACAAAAAGAGGGGGAAAATATAACAAAAATTAGTGTCAGGCGGGACACATCAGTTCACATTCAGCAAGGGTATGTATGCCTACCCTTCAACACAATTCTGACTTGTGTGAGTAATTAAAGTCACACATATCCTTTGGTACCTTTCTGGATAGATATTGTTGCTGAGAGGCATGCTGTGCTGTTAGCAATAATTTTTTTTTACTCATAAAATGAAATCTCCCATCACAATTTGAACATTTGCTAGGGATGGAAGACTTTGAGGTACCCCTGAATTATTACTCTAAAATAGTAGAAAACAGATTCAGACTGCATTTGAAAAAAAAATACCGATTTAAAAAATACACCTAAAAGCAGACTCTGATTTCACAATTCTTAAAGGTAAAGGAGCTTCTTTTCTGGAAAAATGCATGATGACTGGAGTGGATGGATGTTGAAATTCTGTAGTGAGGGCAGAGAAAATTAGCCCATTGAAAAGTCACATTCTTTTTGTATTTTAAATGTGTGCATTCAGGGCAGCCCATTCAGAATGGTTTATGTCTACTGTATAGATATATTATTAATATTATTAATAATATTAATCATATATATATGCATATCATTAACGTAAATGCAATTAGCTGCTATTGTGCAATTGGCCACTGGTAAAAAGATAGTGAAGCAGACTTGAGATGTATGAATCTAGAATTTAAAATTGGAGCAAAGATCTTTGATTTCTTTATATATTTTATGCAAGATTGTGTTTGATCATTAGCACTGTGGTTGCACCACTTTTGGTGGCTCTTTTTCCACTAGTGTTCACCAGACAGGTAAATATGAAATCAAACAATAACTCATTATGTGTCATCCTTACTTCAGTATTACCATTCTGGAGGTTTTTTTGGAACTGGATTAAGCATCACCTATGGATTCTAGGATTCCTCTCTTTGTTTTGCTTCTCTCAAATGTATAGTCTTAGACTGAAGCCTAATTTGAGCTTGTTAGCCCATAGGGTCTGTAATCAGAGGAATTAACTGGGACGTAGTCCCTTTTCAGGCCTAGGTTTCCTGCCCAGCTGGCAAACAAGTAGTTGTCTTGCTTCAACCTCTATCCAGACTAAGAGTTAAAATGATTGTAGTTTGGGTGATGAGGGAACCTGGGACCCCAGACTGACAAAACAATATAGGTGCACCCTGAAGGACCTTTTTAAGTGAGCATGAACACTGAAACATGTTTACTGACAGGTAAACTTATCAGTACCTATTTCACCTGTGCTTATAATCATAAATTGTTTCAGAACTGATAATTAACTATTCATTAGTAGAATAAGTTTTTAAATTTTAGTATGTTTAATAGATTTTTTACAGTTATTCTATGTTGTTGTATACTAGGTATTTCAACCAGCTAGGGTTGCTACAGCTAGAGGTGCTACAGCAGCAGCAAATGATAGTCAAGCAGAAGCTCCTTGCGCTCACATTACTAAATGGCGAGCTTCCCAGGTGAAAGGGAATGGCTACAGACCAAAACCACTTACCTCTCAGCTTTCTGTTTATTCCACACAACATAGAACCTTGTCCTCCAACTGCAAACTAAGTGAAACACAGAAATGGCCAGGCGGTCCAAGGAACAAGCTCCACCAAATCTATATACATGCACATAACAAAATATGCACATAGCAAAAGCTGATCTTAACAGATACATCAGTTTTAAACAGGCAGCAGCAATGAACATGGAGGTATATAAGCAGAGAAAGAGTTTAAGGATTACCTCTATTAGTGTATAGATTATTTGTTATAAGTGAATGTGTCCAACTGTCTCTGGTTTAGTTTCTCCCTACTAACATATACATATACTAATTCAGGCACAGACAGATGGTAAAGAAAGTGTGGGAATGGCCCTTATCCCAGAGACAAAAGCCCTGGCCCAACTTTCTCCTTCCCTTTGTCTTTTGCTTCAAGTCCCTACTGAATAATAGCAGTTAAGCAGCATCTGTCATAGCAGGATATATCCCGAGGTGATGGGCTCTCTTTGGAGAAGATAAATGATGCGCTCATGCCAGGGATACTACAAAGCTCACAGGCTGAGGATACGTATCTATGAGCTCTTCATCCATTGTAACTATATGGAATAATCAGAAGGTGTGCCAAACTGGCAGAATACCCCTCCACTACCTGCAAATAAAATACCTCTCTCTCTCTCTCAAAAAAAAAAAAAAGGATGGCACCAATTAAAACACTGTGTTTTGATAATTCAAAACATCAGTTTAAATCTTTTGAAGATACTTTTATGTAAACTTGCATTTTTAAAATGGGGCATTAATTTAGCTTTCCTGTTTTATTTTATTTTATTTCATTTTATTTTATTTTATTTTATTTTATTTTATTTTTATTTTTGCTGCCATCTATGTCTCTTGTGGTTTCTTTCCATTTAATGCACTTGTCTACATTCTACCTAAGTAGTATTCCCTTGGAAACAATGTTTTTGCACTGATTTCTTTTCTTGCAACTCCTCAGATCTTACACTTCCAAGAAGAAAAAGCATCAATCACTGATTTTCACAGTAAAGATTTCTAGGCAAGAAAATGCTTTATTTCACTGAATTGGACCCTAAGATTTCTGAAGTGTGATAGATAGCAGGTGCTTATAACAGGAAGTGAGACTACAGACCAGACAAAATGATAGAACAACCATACTGTTGTGGTCCGTTAGCATCAGATCTTACAAGCTACTCACAGTTTGTCTGTCAATAAGTAGTTGAAATATCTTCAAGGGAAACAGACAAGCTACAAAAACTAGCCTGGAGATAGTTTTGCATCTTTAACAGCAGGGATCAATGTCCCAGGACAGTGATAGCCATGTTGCTGGAAAATGCTTTAAAAATTAAAAATGAATGCAAAAACACCATCCTGCTCTGCCTTTTGTTATTGGAAGCATGAGATATCCTAGGGCGTCTTCTGGCTTAAGGTAACATGTTAAACTCATAACAGAACATGAATTTGGACAGTTGAAGACTATTTATCAAAAAAAGTCTTTTTGTTATCCCTATTGACTATAGCAATGAATCCTATATAAACCCTTTCTGTAGCATTGCTTTGTGTATACAAAAGAGATGTTTCTCACCAGAGCTGCTCTATTTTAGTAGTGGATAGAGTGATCTTTTCCTTCAGTGCACATATTGGTTTGTGAAACTTCTGGGTTCTTTAGAAATAAAAAGGAACTATGTTCTTTTAAGACATTATTTGAAAACCAATATTTCCCCTTACACATTTCTGTTCTTTTGCTGCCTTTATCTTTTGATTTGGTTGAACTAACTTTTAATTTTCTTTTTTTATAGCAATATTTCGGTGTATAGACATAATACATATTTATTCTCTTTGTGTAAATGTGTTTGCTTTTGTTTTATTCACCTTCTTCTCTACCTCAGAAGTTCTACTCATCAGACACCATTTAATTGATCTCACTTCTTAATGCAGCTTTGTCACTGATGATATTTGCCTATAAAATGCCAAACCATATCCATGGCAGCTTTTTGAAAACAAAACATAAAATAAACAGTGTCTGACTACCGAGTCAATGATTCAGATTTTTGAAAGACTGAAAAAGAACAGATATAAACATGAAAGTTATAGATAGTAAGTTTGATGGACTGATATACAAATAAATGGTTTGGGGGCTTTTGCAGCACTTGAGGTCTTTTCAGGTGATATGCTTGTAATTTAGAGATGTTGGATACAAATGCAGTTGTCAGTTCTATCCTTTCAGGAGCACATGCTTTAGATGTCGAGGATGGGGAACTCAGAGGAAAGATTTAACGACTGAACCTTGCTATCTGTACTGTGATAATTTGGTCTCTCACTGGACGAAACAAAGGAATCTCCTCCCTGATATAACTTCACGAACCAATTCAGGGTCTTCCAATGACCTTTGTTTGTGCTATCATTCTTGGAAAAGAGAAACCAAACAATTCTATATAAGTGTCATTTAACCAATAAGCTGAGTGGTCCAGTTGAAAGTGAATCGTTTTAGTGTAGAGTTATAAAGATAACAACAGTGAAACATTTCCTATCATCTTCTGGAATTGTTTTTTATACCAGAGTATTTATATAAATTTTTAGCAATTCCAACTGCATGCCATCAGAGACATTTTTCAGATGAGTTAGGTTTGAATGATTAGTTATCTGAAAGCTCAGGATTGTGTAAGTTCCTTTCCTTGGTGATCATAGCGAGCCCAAATCTTGTCATCTTTGTCATCTTTGAAACATGAGATCCATTGCCCTTAATATCAGAATATGACCAGGAGGCATTTGTCAGGAAGACAGATGACCAAAGGAAATTGCAGATTTAAAAAAGTTAAAAGTATAATGAAGGAGGATGTAGACTGTCTTTCTTGACAGGAATTATACGTTCCCATTTGGAAGAACTGTAAATCACTAAATAGACTAGTGTAATTTTCTTACAGAGATAACCCTTGCACAACAAAACACCCATTCATTATGAACCGCTACACACAAATGAACAGCTCCTACATTTGACCTTTCCATCAGAGGTTATCAAAAGGTCTTCAGTCTCCCTTACTAGATTTCCACCATTAAAGTGACCTTTTGAGCTAATGTCTTGAAAGTTAGAACTTTCATTAACTATGGACTGTTGACTGCAGGTAAAAGAAACATGACATTTGACATTTTTATCATAGGTCACTAAAGGTCATTTTTCTGACCATATATAACATCAAGCAGGAAGTAGTCATAAGTATGAAGTCCTCAGGCTGAAGTGATGAGCTCATTTATTATCACCAAATCATTTTAATGGACTGAGCAACTGTCACTCATAATCACGCTCTAACATAGGAAATTGCAAACTAATTTATCATACAGTGTATGATAGGCATTCAATAATTACATTGATAATTACATTGATAAACTTTGCCGTTGTGTTACCAAACACAGTGTAGACATGCTGTTTAGGTGCTCTGTGCATTGGATATATTACAGAATGATGTCCAGGTGGGTCAGAGTGAAAGCTGTTTTTTAAGGCTTTCAAAGGGATATATAATTCTTTACTGAAAGCATCACCCCTGCCTATTAAACACATTATTTCTATAGTTTTGCCATGACCCTGTCATCAAGTTCTATGCAAAATTTCACTGATTTCACTGATTTCTTATGATAGATCAAGAATTTAGTTCATAAAAGTTCAATATTCCTTATAAAGTAATTTATATGATGCATTATTTAACAGTAAGACCTAATACTTTTTCAAAGTCATAACAGAACTGAACAGTAAGCATATCTTTTTAGAGAACCACACAGCTCTGATGCCATAATCTTGCTCTGATGCTCTGCCTGTTTCTTTTTTATTTATTTTCATTTTATCATGTCTGTTTAGACTGTCAGCCCTGTGGAATAGTACTTTGGGGTATTTACAGTTTGAATACCTATAAAAGAAAGGGTCTTTTTTCTCCTTCCAGTGAAAGTGTTGCACTGATAAAGGATTGCTCCTCTGCTGCTCTGAATGCAGAGTTTTTCTAACACACAGCCCTTCCATCCCACAAGCCAGCACTTCTGTCAGTGACTTCATTTATGAGGAGATGGGAGAATTTATGGGGAAAAGAAGTGGTAAGATGAGATCACAGAAAAGACTTTTTTTAGTTTTCAGGTTGGGCAATTAATGTACAAATTCTCAGTTACAGAAAGGAACACTAAACTCCTCACAGTATTTCTGTGAAATGAAAATGCAAAATATTAGTGATATTCAAATGAGTATGTTAAAGAAGTAATTTTTTTACTTGATTATTTTTCCATTACCAAAGATTTCACTGAAAATGAAAAACAACTTTGTTTTCTATAAACTCCGTTTGTAGATCTCTAAATTTTATTGGGTTAAGGCAGTACATTTCCATTTCACACCATTTTTACTGGGAAAGGACATGTGATATTTCTTTTATGTCTTTTTCAATTGACCATCTCCCAGTTGATCAACAAGATCAGCAGAAGGCATTTTTACTTTCTGCCTTGGGGGGTAGTATCTCTTCCTCTGCTTGAGTCTCTAATACAGCTTAAAGGAAAAGGAATTTTTGGATATCACTGTTGAAAAGATAGCACATGAAGAGAAATCACTTTATGGGTAGCTAAAGAGCAACTGGAGAGATGGAAGGAGGTTTTCTCATTATTTTTGCCTATGGCAACATTACTGCAATAGCATCTTTCTAAATGTAACAAATGCATTATTAAATTTGATAGAGCCCAACCATCAAAAAAAAAAAGAATTGTAATAACTGTAGTAGCAGATGGCTAAGCCTGTTTGACTAGCTGTGGGTGTGTATTATTATTTCTATCAATCAGAGATAACTGTTTTAACTTTGTGCAGTGCTATTTTGGTTATGCCTATTCTTATTGTGCTGCTACATTAGAACTTACCATGACAGTCTGCTTCATGGTAAGTGGCAATTTGAAGGCTATAGTAGTAGAAGGCAAGGCGTTTTGTGCCCAAATTATTACTGAAAATGAGGATTCTTATATTTTTATGACTATAGATACCACCCTCCAAACAATTACACTTTAGTTATGTTTTGGTGACAGAACCGGCATTGGATTTGTGGGGAGCACAGGGAGTCCTTCCTCCCCAACCTGTTTGCTGACTGTGTATTACTGTTTAACTATTGCACCAGGCTTCTCCTTTCTCTGGTCCATGGACATGGAAAACTCTTCACAGCTATCTTTTCTTCCCCATCTCTTCATCCTCCTCTTCTTCCTGCCTCTTCATGAACTAGCCTGACCATCCCCTCCAAAAACTGGCCTACATTGAGCTCTATAGAAACACTGAGCCTGGTCCCTAGCCCTATGTGCATGTGATATTCTGAGTGGTTAATCTTTTAATGGCTTTAATTTGTCCTGTAGTTGTTAGAACACTAATGGTATCCACCTCCTACTAGCTGATGAATAGATCAACAGTTTACACCATTCTTGACTCAGGTAAGTCTCAAACTGTGAATGGCAATTTGCCATACAATAGCATAATCAATACGATGCCCATGCTTGGATCATGAATTGCATCCAGGTCATCTTCTGCTTGTTAAGGTTCTGGAATTCTGTCTTGGTGATGATCAGCTGGTTCTGAATATACTACGTATACTAGTATATATAGTATATATTTATTAGTAATATATCAGTATAATATACTAGTAGCATATGCTATTTGAGTTTTCTTTACAAGAAGCTTCTTAAGACATTTTCCTAATCTGCAGTCTTAAATAATTAAAATCCCTAAGTGTAACAAACTATTTTATTGAATAATGATGTTGAGTTCTAAGTAAAAGTGCTCTTTGACCACAACAGTGTGGTTTTAATCAGAGCATAGCTATTTCTAATGCATAAGAACTAATTTAAGAAGGGTTTTCCTAACACCAGCAACATGGTTGTTTGTTCCTTGTGTAGAAAACAAAGACAAGCTCTATTGGTTTGACAGCATCCTATCTCTGAATGTTGATGAAGATAGTGATCTAACTCTTTTTCAACTGAAGAAGATGAATTTACTTCCCTGCAAAACATTTCTGTTGTCACTTTCACCAGAAAAATGATTTTGTTTCTGATGTTTATATAGCTCCTTGTTATAGAACATAATGCTTCTGGATGCTTGATGGTGTGTCACAAATGCAGGTGAGGCAGCATGAGAGGTCCTACTATAAAACATGCCATACTGAGAATAACACGTGGTTCTCTGTAAATAAGAGCAATCTCTATTATTTTACTTTCTTAATTTATGCTAATAATAATCTTTTGGTGTCCAGAACCAGCTTCCAAGCATTAATAATAAAGACTTTACATTTAATGTTCAGTACTCAAAAGCTTATGCTTCTGGAGACAAAGTATTAAAATCTGAAAAGACCTTTCAGAAAAATTGCACTGAATAGTGAAAACACAACTTTTTTTCTAAACATCCAAGAGTTCTTGACTTATTAAAATATGCAAATCACTCTAACACTTTGTTTAATTGCTGTTTCCTTAAACCCATCAAATCTTCTTAATTTGTCTCTTCTTTGTCCTTAATTAACACCCATTCCCTATTGGCTAAAGTGTAACCCAGAAGACCTATGCTTGTGAAATTCCCAGCTTATTAAACCTAATTGCTATAATAATTAGCAACCATTGGCAAAATATTCATCACAGAGAAAGCATGAAGGCATCTAATTAACACTCTGAAAATGCTAAGCATTCACTTCTTGATATTTTACCTGCCATTTCATGCTTTCATTTCTGAAAGTGTATGACATAATACATTGTCCTAAGGAGAATTGGAATGGGAATTTCCTAAAAAATCTGAATTTGTTAGAACTGAAGCTTTTCACTTCAACAACCAAGCATTGGTTTTAAAAGCCTCCTTTAATTTTCATTGGATATGATTTCTGAGGCTCATAATGGAATCCACAGACAGGGGAGAAAATCCAGAAGAGAGAACAGCTCAGTAGCTCAAATTCTGCAGGATATAAGAGATAGATAGAGCTGGACATTGAACATGAGCCTCCTGTAACCAATGTGAGAACTGTCATTAGCAGGCTGCTTAGTCTGAATTTCTTTTCTCTTGGGTTTTCTGTGGTTTATTCCATTCTGACAAGAATGGTGAGCTAGCATCACATTTTAATACTGGTATGAAATGGTTGAGTTTATGAGATGCAGAATGGAAACATTTTGGAAAGCTCGGAGATATTTATGTACTAGGAGAAAAAAAAATGCGGTTGTTTTAAACCTATGGATCAATACAGAGTTAAATAAAACTACTAACATCTAACGTAGTATCTTCATCTCATTGTTTACTCCTACAAAAAGTGTTTTAATTCCATAATATATTGTCACTTATATAGGGTACCAAGAAGACATTATACAGAAAAAGAATTAATACTTTTTAGCTTTTGTATAATGAAGAAAGTTATTTCCTGCAGGGAAGTGATCAAACTATTAAACTCATTTCAGCCATGGATCATGTTATGTTTATATTTATTTTTCTTGTAACAAAACAGACAGTTATCATATGAGGCAAAACATTTCTATTGTCTTTTCTCACCTGAAATTCATCTGGCATCTTTAGGAATTTGGGCACAAGGTAAATATAGAACTGGATATTTTAATTATATTTTAAATGCTAAGTTCACAAAATAAAATTGTGATTCTAGGGAAAATCTTTCCAGGTCATTATTCAGTTTTATCCTCTTTAACAGCCACAGTCTGTCATGAAAAGTTGTGTTTGTCAGGCACTGAGCATGGTTCTTTTCTCAGGACGATGTTCTGACACTGCTGTGATTTATCATTGTCATGTCACTTCTATGTTAAATGTAACACCAAGGTTGGCACAATGGGAGACAGCAATACATATCATTGCAGATGTAGCCCCAAAAGCCAGCTTGATATGTAATCGAGAATGCAAGCATGCAGAAGTTGTTCTGCTCTCTATGGAGTACTGCCATAGGCTAGACTGACTTGGCCTAAAGTCATAGTGTTTCAAAACAAACATTTTAATGGGGCTCATTAAACAAAATATTTCAAATTCAGTGGCTTTGGCTTGTATCAGAATATTAGACTTCAGCTTCCCCCATGTAAATTAGATTTTTCTAATAAGAATTTTTTAGTTTTCAGGTTTTTATGAAAATTTGATTTCTTTCTGTAGATAAAAATGATGAACAACGTTTTGTTTTTCCATCATCGTCTCTCCTTTTGACAGGGGAACATAAGCACACATATTTGACAACCTGGGCTGTTTTTCAGAGAATAACACCAAGAAGAGTAATTGGATAGTAGTTGGTTTGTGATAGTCTAACCTCATTTTACAGTCATAAAATACATTAATGTAGTGAAGAGATGATAGTGCAAGTCAGTGTCAACCTGTTTTTTCTCATCTTTACTTATGTGCTGGCAGTTGTCCATTTGCTTTTCACCTGTGAATGTGACCTAAAAAGTAAAAATTATAAAATTGAAAATAACAATCAAAAGGGGAGGAAATAAAATATAGGGGGAAATGGCTAGCAAAAGCCAAAGGGGAAGCAGGGTCAAATTTGCTTATCTATGTTCTTACAATGATTCCTGACATAGTGTCTGATCTCTTCCCATAAGATAACCACAAGTACAATTTATCAGTGGTTTATTCCTTCTCCCTGCTCCCTAGGGGCATTTTGGTCTATAGATAGACTTCTGGTAAGACGCAGCCTGTCTGGTAAAGAAAAAGGGGCCTGATTTATCAGCCTCTGAGATGTGCAGAGAAATGAGAAGAGAATAGCATATGGGAAATTTTTGACCTTTTGCAATATTATAATGTCAAAAAAGAGAATTAAAGAATGGACGTTTATTGGAAAAGAAAAGGACCTGGGTAATCTACCACAAAAGTCTCTCCTCTCTAACATGTCTTGAAGTTATTAACAAACATAATGATCTGCAGTAACTGACCAGTGACCTATGTTTGAAAATTTTGTTGGCTCAGGTCTGCAATTTGAGTGGAGCAGGGAGTCTTGCAAAAATTCACCTCCAACATATGCTGCTGTTGAAAAACCATGAGAACAGTCAGGAGGATAATACTGATCACTCATCACAGACTTCTAGACCCCCTGAACAAATCTGCATGGACTCCAGAAAGTGGCTGTGATGCTCCCAAGTGGGTTGATGATTGCAGTATGCCAGGAATAGATAATGGTTCAAATCCCCTCTTGGCAGAGGAGCGATAGTTGAACCAAGGTCCCCCACATCTGGAGTGGCCATCTTTTTTCATAAAAGATTTTGAAATGAATGTCAGCATGTCTGTGCAAGAGAAAAAATCAGAAGGTCTAAGGTTTTTCCCAGTGTGAATGAAAACTAGGCCTGACACTTTGTTTTGTTCTGGCAAAATGGAATTCTTGTTTTTCAGTGAGCCCTACATTTGTAGTTTGGATTTATCAAATCTAGTCAGACATGAAAATAGTTTTAATATGTGCCAGTAGTCTCAGTAGCTGAGACAGAGCCCAGTCATGGACAGAACTGAGGGAAAGAGCATGTATCAGAGTATCTGAGAGAGACTAAATAGAAAATTAAAGAGAATCATTTCCCTGACTATATCCACATTTTAAAAACATGCTGGAGAACAAATATTTTTTTCTTTTGAATAGGTACAAAATCAGAAAACATAGTAGGTGGATCTCATGTCATTAGAATTTGGTTCACTACTTTTCTTGAATGTTCTTTTATTCTGGGCTATGTCCATCCCTGATTTCTATTCTGGTTTCAAATCAGACTTATTTGCAACATCTGGAAAATACTCAGGTAAATTTAAAATATATTTCCTTATTTATGCACACATGCACACACACATGCAAAAATTTACAAGCAAAAATAAAGAGCACAATAAATAAAGAATTGTGTGGTAAAATTGGATATCAGTTCATGAAATTTACAGTCCAGCAGGACTAAGTGCAGGTGAAACAAGATTATTTTAAATCAGATGTAGTGTATGCTCATCAAACTAGGTTTCAGTTGAGGGATTAAAGAGATCCTGTTATCACTTGCCTATGATGTTGCTGTGTATGTAGGGTGATTCTTATTTTCTTTAAATCGTGATCCATAAAGGTAAGTTAATTTTTTTCTGTCATTAAGATTTAATAGATAACCTGAAAAGTATAACTTTTAATATAAAATTATTTTGAGTTATGGATGTTAATAATAATAGGAAAAGCAGGTTTTACAACAGACAAACCATGACGGCCTGATGGCCATCACAGCTGTCATACTGTAATAATCAGTTTATATAGTGTCATAATGTATAATGTAACAACCAATTTACAGTGTTTATATAGATCATCCTGGGATGTTTCTAACACTAAAAAATGAAAATAAGCTAACAATACCTTATTTTTTTACATAATCCCAAATTAGAGTTCTCATTAATTTTGGAAAAATAAAATGTTTTGTTGTTGATATTTTTAATGAATATGAGTTAGATTAGAAAACAAAATTGTAGAAGGGATTAAGTGACAGTTCACACAGCCAAGAAGAATATACTAATGTTGCAAATAGTAAACAGTTGCTGGGGCAGATAGGGAAGAATAAAGAGAAAATCAAAGAAAAGAAAAAAAGAGCGAATGAATGGATAGTAAATAAGGCATTTGGGAGAGGATGTGAATGATCTCCCTTCAACAAGCTTTTAAATTACGCAGTCTCCTTGTTAGCATCACTTTAACATCATCTCTGTTAACCAGGAATCTGCTGCACCTTTTCACCCTTCCCTTTACTCTACCTCTTCAAAAATTTTTTCTGGGAAAGGAAGAAATAAAGAAGGAATTTATATCAAATGATTGCCCAGACTGTATCTGTTTTGTTGTTGTTGCTGGATTTTTTTGGGGGGGGCAGGGGGGAGGTTCTTTGGTTCACAGAATCACAGAATGGTTGAGGTTGAAAGGGACCTCTGGAGATCATCTAGTCCAACCCCCCTGCTCAAGCAGGGTCACCTAGAGCACATTGCACAGGACTGTGTCCAGGTGGGTTTTGAATATCTCCAGAGAAGGAGACTCCACCACCTCTCTGGGCAACCTGTTCCAGTGCTCTGTCACCCTCACAGTCAAGAAGTTTTTCCTCATGTTCAGA